>NW_005187862.1:40373-46893 GCF_000239375.1 Pundamilia nyererei
TCCCACTAGGTTTATATCTGGGACTCTCCACCATTTGACCTTAGAACTGAAGAAGCTTCTCGGATGAGAGGTGAAACGTCTTCAAGCAACTTAAAGAAGTAGAGACGCTTTTCTTTGCAATCTCCTCTGACTTCCGATAACTTCCTGCTAACTTCTAACTCCTTTAAATGTAATGAATTCTGTTTTCATGGATGCCTGGATGTTAAACTTCATAGTTACACCTGGTAAAGCAGCAATGCTGATCATTTTATTAAAGATGAAAGAATTTAGACAGTTTTAAACTCTCAGTGATGTTCGTTTGACTTCGGGACTTTAAAGGATGGAGTTTAGGACCCAGATTACTCCCAGATTTACAAGCACCTTAGTCCGACAAATACGGCAATAACGACGGCCCGCTTGCATGTTCTACAAAAGAAAAAAGTGCGTTCTTGTGTATCTGACGGACAAACACCAAACCAGTTAAGCTGCACCATTTTTACAAAACAATTCTGGCTCATCCGTTTCACTCAACAATCTACTTTCCCCATTCACATTCTCCGATACCATACATTCTTGTTTTTATCCTGAGGATAAGATGACTCCTAAGCTCAAATGTGCGTTTGAATTGGATTTTTTCTTCTATGTGCCTTTTTTTCATGCATAAGTGTTAGTTCTTCTTGGATTGTTCCAGGAAGGGTTATCTTTTTGTCAATAAAATCCATGTTAATGATTGAAACCATGTCTCATGTCTTATAAGTAAAATAAACATGTAAAAAGTGTTCATACACAACATATGATCAAGAATTAACATAATCTTGATGTAATTATAATCAGGGGTTTTGTTTAATAAGGGTTCTTTGGATGTTTTGTTGCAGATAAAACCAACAATCTTACAGGGAGCACTTTTAATTCAAATTGGAAGTCCAGTACATATTCACGAAATCTATGTTAGATTACACTTAGAAACTAAATTTATATGTGATATTATCTAGAATCAAGAGTAAATCGTAATTTTAAATCCAATATCTAGTTTTTTGAAAAGTTTTTCACACGTTTTGAAAGAGAAATCAAATTATTTTTGTCGTATACTGTAGTATTACATCAAATATAATTGGATAAACAACTTTGTTTTCTACGTCAAATAACAGTGGTGTAAATAACATTTACTGTATATTACTGTAAATTTAAGCATTATTATTCATATTGATGCATTCATTGACCTTGTTTATAGGCAATTTCATTGTTTGATCACATTAAAATGTTCCTAATTTGATGTTTAAAAGCATTTGTAAAAGGCATAATCCCATCTAAAATTAGGGCAGCAAGTTATTTTCTGTTATATTACGGTATTATTTTGGCAACCCAGCTGCTGGAATATTACTGGTTTTGTAGGATGTTTTTTTAACAGTGTGAATGACACGTAGGCACAAGCACTGACAATAACAATCTCTTTCGCATAGATGATAAAGTTTGCCGGGCACAAAGAGAGCTGCTACAAATGTCCTTTAAAGAGTGACTTTTACTGTTATACTTTCAGTACATTTCAGAGCCTGCATTTCTTCACTTTGTTTACCTGAGCAAAGAAGTGAAATCAGTACTTCAACACATGTGTACTTCTGCTTAAAATAAGTGTGTGTGTATTTCTGCAACTGCTGGCTTGCATTTGCAATTTACATCTTCCCTGTTTCAGAATTATTATTACTATTTTTACTTTTTTGTAGTTTCACAGTGTCATAAGCCTCTTTTGTTCAAAATACTTTGACTAGTGACCTCTTGCCTTTATCTGTAAAATGCAAAGGTAGTTACTCACCTGTCCTCGAACGTGTACCAGATAAGAATGGTCAGCAGACTCCCCAAAGAGAGAAGATTGATCATAATCAAGAGCTTTTTCCTCATGTCGCTCTAGTGCTTCACCTTTCTTAACACTTCGTTTTAACTCAGCTTTTTTTAATGTACTTTTACCTCATATGTTGATACGGTTATCTGCCCGGTTTAACTGTCTGGTGGTTTATGATTCATAAAATGAGTAGGCTTCCTCAGTTAATTATTACTATAGGAGAAGAAGAAGTCCCTTGGATGGGTGACAAAATATTTCTCCCAAGGAAAATGTCACGTCCAGATGAACAGATCAACTTTTGGGGATTTTCTTACCTGGATAATTGAGCATGCATCAAGACATAAACACTCTCAGGTCATTTATACAAAGATGTTTTTAGGACAAGGCCTACGTTTTTAAACCAAGTTGCCTCTATGGATGCTTTCAGACCATGCATGTTTGCCAATTCATGAGCTCATGAAATGAACTATGATTTTGTTTATTCTGGAAATCAAATCATTAAAAATTTCTATTCATTTTATTCTGGGTGTACTGACAAATATCAGTGAATGTTCAATAATATCCAATACAGGAAACTATTGTAGAATACCTTACAATATAAAGCATCTTGATGCAATTGTTGAATTGAATTGAATTATTGGTTAATTGGGTGAATACAATTTTTCTAAATAAAAAAAGAGTAACAAAACGAGGCTTGACCGCATGTTCCACTGTATCCATGGAAATATTATACTTCCTGTTTCTCATTCATGACATCCAAAACAAGATTTTAAAGCCAAAAACTTTTAATATTCAACCTCATGATATTAATTGTGGAGTATATTTTATTAAATTCTTAAATTAAGTTCCTGTATCAAATGACATCAGGCAGAGTGTCATTTTCTAATAATAAAGAAGTATAATAGAATATATAATATAAGTAGTAAACAATAATTCAGAAAATGGGTGACCTAAACGGTAGGCATTCCAATTGTAAAGTCTGGAAAACATGGAAAAACTTTCCATTTTTGTTTTTAGCAAGGTACAGACATGCATTCATTCATTCCTTGCAGTAAAGCCCAATGCTTGTTTGTTTGCACTTACAAACTCCGATGCGGCACACTCATAGGTACAGCCCGGCCAGTGCTCAGTGTATGGTTTTTTTAGAGAGTGAAATATGCAACAGTGGCAGCTGTTAAAAGTTTTACAGTTTTACTGCTGCTTGGGGTTGTTAAATTTTGTTTGGTAGTGCTTCTCCGACTTTCCAAAACAGAAATTAGAGTTGAGAGAGTGCTCCAGTTGGAAATTCAGATTTCATCTGCAATGTGCTATAATATTAATATTTTCTTAATATGTTGTAATGAATCTCTTGATAGTAAGTTACAAACATCCCACGTTCTATTGAGAGGGGCCCTGGTTCCTGTTGTTACTACTGATACTCCCTTTTTGACACTCATGATATAAAATATGCATTAAACTACACTATATGGAAATAAACCACACACAAGCAGGTCAATTATAAAGTTAACTCCACTTCAGTGAATGATTGGTTCCAAAACACAAAAGAAAATAAGTAAAATTAATAAAGTTTGTTAAACTGTTAAACTTGTAAAGGTATTTACCTTGACAGAACCAAATAATTAAATAATATTGTGGGCCCATACGCACTCTCACCAACACACACACACCTTAACTGCTACAGTCTTTCTGTTAACAAACACCTCATTGCAGGCCTGAGTCGTGGCTCGGGTGGGTTGGGACCTAAAACAACATGGCCGCTTCACTTGTTGCCAAGCACTAAAATAAAAAGCATGTGAACACAACAGTACTCACGCCTCCAGGCAGTTCAAGGAGATAGCTGGGGAAACTGGGTCAAGGCCACCAGCAGAGCACGGCAGCAGCACTCACAGTTGCATATCCATGTGTTCCCGTGTGAACATGAAAGTTCAGCACAGCAGCAGAAGGGACCTCTCTGACACGCCAGCAAGACGTCCGTCTCCTCCGACAAACTGAAAATCAGTTTGTCGCCCTTCTTTGAACTCTCCATCCACACGACACTGTTGTTCATCTCTCGTCTCTCTCTGCCTGCCGAGTGCATACGGCTCCCCACTTACTCCCACCCCCTCTACCTGAGACTACTTCAGGGTTCACTGGAGCTGCAGTACATATCAATAACATTTCAAAAAATAATGACATACACCTCAAAATACAAATAAAAAGGCTGTGCATTTAACTGACATACATCAGATACCTTACAGGCATTTGTATACATTTTTGAACACGGTGGACATTTGCATTTAACTAAAAATATATGAAAAAAAACAATTTAAGTAAATGAGCTATTTATATAGCCAGGGCTACAGTTATGTTTGAAGTTTTTTTCTGAATTCTAAGTTTCCTGTTATAAATGTAGCTACATTTATTGATGCATGCTCAGTCATCCAGGTAAGTAAATACCTAAAAGGTTGATTTTGTTCATCTGCACGTAGCGTTTTCATTGGGAGAAACGTTTCGTCACTCAAGTGACTGCTTCTATCTCATCTGACTACAGGTTTCCCCAACGTTATAAACAGTACATTTGCACAATGACTGAAACCAGCCCACTTCAGTGAGACTGAAGAAGTCACTTGGATAAGTGACGAAATGTTTCTCCCACTGAAAACGTTACGTCCAGATGAACACAATCAACCTTTTGGGGTAGCTATATGTACATTGTGAATGTAGGCTGCTGCCATGCGTTGTTCTGAAACAAATGATGCATTGTTAGAGCTAATCAGTCTGTAGAGGCGTTCATAAACTTTATAAGTTCTTTTCTTTGTTTATTGAGGCAGTTAAGACAAAAAGATTTAAATCCAAATGGACACTTATTTTTATGGATTTTGTAGTTACATGTTAAATTTAGCCAAGATTTTTAATGGTTTTACAAATCTTTTATTTTGCAGGTCTTCTTTCAGCCAACTGATTACAGTGTACATAGTTGATCTTAAAAGTGAACCACACCTCTCTCTATTCTATGCAGCTCTTATCTTTTCTTTTATGTTCAATTTTATTATGTTCCCCTCCCAACCTTATTATTCCCTTGCATTTCTATCTCACCTTCCAGCCATTTCACTCTCTTGCAGTCACATGAATGTGACTCAGAATGGCAGACAGAACCAAAATTGTTGAAAATGAAAGGCAGCATCATGAGCACCAGCATAAGCTATAAACTGATGCTGGAAGTCTGACAGTTATACTAATGTTATCGGTTATTTTCAACCAGCCAGAGAGACTCACCACACAAAGTTTAAATGAAACTTTTATAGACAAGCATTTACATATCAGTTTGATCAGAACGGCCTGCACTCTCCTGTAAAAGTGCAGGGTGTAGCAGTCTGCTGAGTGGTGCTGGAGGTGGTTTCGATCCTTTTTTCTGGTTGGAAAAGAAGAACTGTGGAAACTTATTTTAAAAAAAAAAAGCCTTTTTCTTCATGTTTCGAAGAGTTTTTTGGAGTATTTAAGACATCCTTAAAACAACGGTAGGTGTTTCCAAATGGCCTTCTGCAGCCTGTTAAAAACTTTGGTCTACTTTATATATCACATCTTTTTGTATTGTGCCCTTACTTTTGATCAGTCTAAGGTACTTTCCCTTGAGACTAAAGGGTTGCAATACAGCAAAATACTGAAGGCTGAGATCTGTTCTCTCAGTGACTTTCAGCTTTATTAAACGTTAAATTTAATCTCATGTATACAGGTTTTAAATTCAAGTTCTGTTGTTTACTTAAAATACAAAATGTGTGTGTGTGTGTACACATGCATGGGTGCATATTAATCTCTGTCTCTCTTCCACAACACGTCTTTATCCTGTCTTCCTTCTCTCACCCCAACCGGTTGCAGCAGATGGCCGCCCCTCCCTGAGCCTGGTTCTGCCAGAGGTTTCTTCCTGTTAAAAGGGATTTTTTACTTCTCACTGTTGCCAAAGTGCTGCTCATAGGGGGTCATATGATTATAGGGTTTTTCTCTGTATATTATTGTAGGGTCTATTGTAGGGTCTAAAATATAAAGCGCCTTGAGGCAACTGATTTTGGGATTTGGTGATATATAAATAAAATTGAATTGAACTGAATATGTCCACGTGACAAATGGAGATGTATATGAATATAAAATGAAATTGTCATGGTCGCCCATTGTGTCGACCTGCCAATTTTGTAGCCTAAGGCTTCTGTGTTTGATGGAACCACTTCATAAGGAAAAGGCTGCAGTTCAGTCTTTGCCAGATCGTTTTATGCTTGCAGTCAGTGCTTCCTAGTCCTTACCCTGTGAGTGTCACAAAGGACCAGAGGCCTATACTAAAACTGGGCTCAAGTGCTGGACCAAGTGAAGAGATAGTTGAGTTAGTTTTACACAATGCTTTTATTTTTGCAACAATGGGAATGTGGCAAAAAGTTTAGTGTGAACACAGAATAAAATCATGCTTGGCACGAGGTTCGTGTCTAGGAAAACTAGTGTGGAGCTCTGAGGCAGGGACAGGGCATGTTTGGTAACAAGTGTGGTGGCACTGAGGAGAAAGAACAAAGGGAGTTTGTGTATTATAGAACTCCTACAGGTGTACATTTAACTGAGGGGTAAGGCGTACGTTCCAGGTGGAGTCAGAGGTGATTTGAGGAGAGAAGGTGTCGGAGTAGCAAGCAGAGCCAAAGAGTGGAGCTGTGACGAGAGAATTGAAGCACAAGAGAACAAGGTAAG
>NW_005187862.1:47484-49386 GCF_000239375.1 Pundamilia nyererei
GCTGAAGAATTCCAAACTGTTATTACTGCTATAGTTTTGATATAATTTATTTAAATATGTAATATTAACTGATGATGGCAAATGCAGCTCCCCAAACATCAGCACTAAATTCATTTTTCATCTTAAATCTGCTTCTGCTGCCTGTTCCTACCTCGTTTCTGTCCCCCACAAGCCTGCATCTTGAGCGCTGCAGTGCTTTCTAAAGTGTCGTTGGTTGTAAAATTTGGAGTAGATGTCTTTCTCTCCTCAAAGGTTTGCTTTGTTGAACATTTCTGTGTATTTTTCTCTCCTTTTTTCATCTTTTTGATCACTGCCTTGTATTAAAAGTGTATTTCCTCATGTATTGAAACCAAAGAATCTTTTCTCATAATAATGATGAGGGGGGAAACCACATGAACTAACACCCTGTAACAGAGGAAGGAGGAGGAGGTTCATGTGTTATGTGAGTGAACTGATGCAAGAAGAATTAATTCAGTATCAACAAAAGACAGAATGGAGAAATCATTTCTTCTGCTTTGTAAGTATACTGTAATGGGTTTCATCTTTGAAAAGGCCTAAAGATGCCACTTCTTTTGTTTCTCCACATAAATATCGAGTTTGCGTAGAAGACAACAAAGAGAGAATCACTTCCTGCTTTTTCTGCTTATTCTGCATGAGTCTGTAGCTCGATCAAACTGTGTAAAACCTCTAAACCAACCTCTGTTTCATTTCTTTTTAGTTCTGATCTCACTGCTGAGCTACACCACAAACCAAGGTCGGTAACCTTCTCTTGTCCTTTTTTAAACCTGAAATAAACAACACATTTTAAAGATTAAAATTTATTGACTCTCGTGAATATGAATGAATATTTTCAACCCAAAAGTTCAGTTAAAGTTTGATCACGATGAAGATGCTGTTGTTTGACATAGTTGTAGAGGCTAAGCCTACGCTTGAAGCCACTGAGGTGGACGTTAACGGGGGGTGACGCGATGTCACTGGTATGCATGAATTAATTTAACAGTCCAATAAATACAGCAGTATGTATCTTGTTTTTATTCCGTATCGACTTAGCATAACAGCGCAACGGTCACAAACTGTTTGCCTTCTTAATGACACACCTGACGCCGATTACGTGAGTCTACCTTAAATACCTTTACATTACATAATCAAAACAGAAAAAGGTGACCTCTAGTGACCACATAAGGTATTAACCCAAGAATGGCTTCTACAATAGTTAATGATGATCACCAGGAATGTTATTTCAGCCCTAAGTGTTTATGAAAAATTTAATATGAATATATTTATATAGATTTTCATCACAGCTCTTCTGACTGTGAGTCCCAGCAGCTCTCAGATGTTTGGGGGAGAGTTTGTGTCTCTGAGCTGTGACGAGGACGACAGCTCTGCTGGATGGACTCTGAGGAGAAACACAAGCAGAGAAATCAGAGCTGAGTGTGAGGAGTGGGGAGCAGCAGCTGATTCTTCCTGTAACATTAGCAGTGTCCTCCCATGGGACAGTGGAGTTTACTGGTGTGAGTCCAGAGAGGGTCCCATCAGTAACATGGTTAACCTGACAGTCACTGGTAAGCTGAGTGTGTGGAGTTAGTGTTGATGAAGCTGTGTGTAAATGGATGAAATGCTGTAGTTTGTCTCTGTGTTGAGGTGGATCAGTGATCCTGCAGAGTCCTGTCCTCCCTGTGATGGAGGGAGATGACGTCACTCTGCTCTGTAAAACAAAGACCACTCCCTCCAACATCACAGCCATTTTCTTCAAAGATGGCGTCTTCACTGGGAAAGACTCTACAGGTCACATGACCATCCAGCATGTTTCCAGGTCTGATGAAGGCCTCTACAAGTGTGACATCAGCGGTCATGGAGAGTCTCCATCCAGCTGGATCACTGTCACAGGTGACACACTCACCT
>NW_005187862.1:70525-75418 GCF_000239375.1 Pundamilia nyererei
GTTAGCTTTGGTCTCATTTCTTTGTTCTTATTTGTGTGGTTCTGTGGGTTTTACAAAGATTTCTGATCAAAATTTGAGGCGTTGTGGCAAACCCGTGCGCACTTCTCTTCACTTTAACCAGACTGTAAACAGCATGAACATCATTCAGAAGGTCGACAGTGCACAGAATATATTTAGACCAAACTGAACGTGTCTATTTGTACATTTTGATTCAAGGAAAGTGAATTTATGAGACTTTACTTCAGTTGTTTTTCAAACTAAGCATGCCTCCATAGTATTAATCTTTCGAATTATGCAGCTGCACACATTCATCTTAGCGTGTTTTTCAGTGTCTGTGGACACAGGGTATAGATTTTCTTTTAAACTTCTATGGCTGATTGCTTTGCTCCTACATTGTTCTTCAATTTATTGCTATTATGTCAGTTTTATCAAAGAAAAAGAAGTAAATATTACATATATTGTGAGCATGTCTTGGCCTCTCAGTTGGATACTTGAACATATTCTTTTGTTATTGCAAAATTCAAACTAGACCTGATCTGATTTACAGTCTCCAAGGTGAAGCTTGAGCACGCCCTTATTATGCAGCTCCACCAAGTGGGAAAACTCATTTGGCATTGCATGGACTTTCCTATCATAGGGTACATTATCATAGTAGTGGTTAGTCAGGGGAAAGAGTTTATCTGGGTGATTACTAAATGGCCAGAATCCATACAAATGCACCGTTTCACAAAATTCCAGTGCCAGGGTAGTCAGATATAATCCAGTGCTAGGTCGATGTTCCTTTAACCCCAGAGATTCCCAGAATTTGACCAGTCTTTCGAGATACCTAGGGTTTATGAAGATTGGTTGGATAGGGATATCCATGTCCTCAATGGCATACACAGCCCGCTGACACGCTGGGCGAGTACCACCATAGGAGAAGCAAGGAAAGAGAAGCAGGGAGTTGCCATACTGTTGGAGACTGTCTGCAAACGCCCGGCGACGTCCCGTCAGTGACCCATACCTGCAAATTAATGCATGACTTAAAGCAACAAGACATAAACTAACAAGTCGGTTCAATTTCGGGTTCATTAATTGCTCACTTTTGCATGAAGATGCTTGGGTTTGCTGTCACAAGGTTAGTCTTCCTGCCGACATCATTGTGAAATTCATTTTCCAGAGGAGGAAGGTTGCACCTGAAATAACATGAAATATTACTTACAGAGAGAAGAGTCCTCATCACGATTTCCATTCCTTACATTGAACATCTTTCTCACCTAATAACAAAATCAGCTGAATCAATCATTTTTCCACAGCCGCTGTTTGTTAGAATCCCACTGCTCCCAACAATTGAACAAGTGTCCCATCTCTTTTTTGAGAAAGGATTCTCCTGGAAGTGACATCAGCAGATTATAAATAACAAAGAGCAACATTTACAGTGCTTGTAACATACAGTGTGTGAAAGACAACTACTCATTGTATTTAGGAACTGATGTGATTTAATCCTTTAAGGGTGATGACAAAACGTAGTCATATCATGTTTTCCTGAGTGACGATGCCATTGTTGGATTCATTGCAATTGATGCTCAGCTGTAATCTTGATAAATTAAATACAAGTGAGAAAAAAAATAAAAGAAAGCATAAAAAGTGTCAGATTAGTTTTGGTGTTGAGATGAAAGATTTGCAAGACAGTAAAAACTTAAGGCGTGGAAAAATCAGAGACAGATAAAGTTCACAACAGTCCATAACAGTGATTTTATGAGAAACCAAACGCAGACAAAAGGAGACAAAACTGAGATTAAGTCAGAGTATTTTTTATTAAGGCATATTTACAAAACTAGGAAAAACAAAGATAACAAAACTAAACTGAGGAACATTTAAATTAGGTATTTAAATAAATAAACGCAAACCCTTGAAGGGTAGGAAGAAACCTTGCTATATCGTGGAAACAAGAAAACATGAGGAGGTAGTCACTGGAGGAAAACTGGAGGAACACAGGAGGAAATGAAGCTGAAAATATTTTTCAACTTATCTTTGCTAACAGCATGACTCAGATATTCTAGGATCTGGATATAATAGTTCCAGCCAATTCAAGAAGTCAAGATAGATTCTTTAAATTTAGGCAGTCCTTCAAAGTAGCAAATGATCCTAATGTCTCTGATCCGGGTAAACAAATGATGCCCTCTGGAAAGTGAGAGCTCTCTTAAATGTGACAAGACGGACTCAGTCTGCCGAGACCATGGAACAAGGACTGTCTTCATACATCTGTACCAAATCACAACTTCTGAGTGGTCTGTTCATCTGGACGTAGCGCTTTTAGTGGGAGAAATGCTTCGTCAGTCATCCAAGTGGCTTCTTCTGTCTCAGCTGACTGCAGGTTGTCCCGTTTTCATTGTTCATTCAGTGGTGCTAGTTTCAGTCATTGTGCAAATGTGCTGTTTATAGATTGGGGAAACCTGCAGTCAGCTGAGACTCAAGGAGTCGCTTGGATGAGTGACGAAACATTTCTTCCAATGCAAACACTACGTGAACAGAATTACTTACCTGGATGACTGAGCATGCATCAAGACATATCACTTCTTATCCTTAATGAATGTTGCGTGTTCTCATTTTGCCCTTGCTCAAGCTTCCCAGAAGCTGGTTTGTCCTCCTCTGAGCATTCACGTTCCTGCTCTACTTTCTGGCCCTCCTCTACCTCATCTCTGCTTCCGCTAAAGAGGGCTTGTTCAGATTAAATAGAACAAGAAACCAAAACATTAAAATATGTTAAAAACACGCATAGTAGTTTGGACCCGGAAGCAGAGTTCATACGTCATCAATTGAAGGTTGGGTATCCCACCTGCTGTGAATGTTTTAATGCAGTACAGTTATTATTAACATCGCTTGTTACATCCTGTTTATGACAGTTAAAATAAATAACATTCATATAAGAGATAAAATTGTCTTGTGTAAACTGTATGTGGTGTTAAATAGGCCTATACAAGTGTACTTTAATGTCGGTCATAAGGGTGGTACTTAAAGAGCCATATATTTTATGAGGTGCTCTGAGGAGCTTGGAAAGGAAAGCGTCTGGACTTCTTTAAGTTGCTTGAAGACGTTTCACCTGTCATCCGAGAAGCTTCTTTAATTTGAGGTTAAATGGTGGAGAGTCCCAGATTTAAGCCCTATGGGAGTGTCCCCCCAAAAGGGACAGTGGACCCCCTATTGATTCTCTACTTAATCACATGAGTCAAGGTGTGAAAACAGGTGTAGGCCACGATTAGCCAAGGTTTCTTAGGGGACACTCCCATGGGCCTTAAATTCTCTATGCCTCACTCAGCCATCTGTCAAAAAATGCATGATCATTGTTAGTGCAATGGTGATGTGGGAACAGGATGTGTGTGTGAACTCAAAAGTCCCAGGATGATAATTGGGTTCATCTGAATATTTGCTTTTCAGTTGGTGAAACATTTTACCACTCATCCAACTGACTTCTTCATTCTCAGCTGACTGCAGGTTTCCTCAAACTTAAACAGTACCTTTGCATAAATATCAAAACACTTTAGTGATTGTTATGATCCAATAGACCAACGGCATTAGAATCATTCACACGGAGCTCTGGAATGGCTGAAATCACACCATTATAAAAGTCTCAAAGAGTTACACTTAGATCCAGCTGGAATTTATTTTTATCCTTACGGCTATTATGTCAAAATTAACATCACACGTTTGTTTTATCCTTTACCACACACAGTTATGTATTGTAGACTAGTAAGAAGTGTTGGAAGTAGTCTATAACACTGACAACAACAGGCACAGACAGAAGCTTCTTCTGTGAGGAATTTGAGGGGGATGGTCTGCCTGGACTGCTGATGGCACCAGAAGGTTCAAAACTTTAAGACTGACTGTTAGAAGAAACAGGCCCATAAAGAAGCTCTCTTCCCCACTTTCCTTTTCCTTCCCCCCTCCCCATCTCTGTATGCAGGCCTGACCAGAGTGCAAGAGGTGGTTGCTATGGTAATGGGATTTTCTTTTTCTTGAAAAAGGCTCATGTCTATATAAGGAGACGTATAGAGAGAGGTACAAGAAACCTGAGCAGATATCAGACCTAAGGCCACCCTCAGTTGTTTCAACCAAGCATGTTAAGATTCTGTTTAAAGACGTACACTGCCTGGGTGTGGTGCTCTTTGTTCATTTGGGTCTCCTGAGTGAGCACAGACAAGGCAGCCGTTTTAACCTTGAACCTTGAATTGATTAATAAATTTAATAAAATAAAATGTACTTTGAGCACATTTGTCTTCTTCCTCAGAAACCCAACAATTTTGTAAAACCTTTGGCCCGCTCTTGTCTGTCAGATGACGATTATGTTGTCCTCACTAAGCGACACGACCGCCTTCCTCTCCTCCATGGATGCTGGAACATTTGCATTGCTGAGGAGGCCAAAACCATCATTCGCAGTTGCTCTGCGTCCACATCCACAGTGTTGGTTCAGGTTTCTGAATCTGTGGCTGTGATCAGCTCCACTAGTGGAATTTGTCTCTACATCACAGCAAAGTTCAACATTTTTGGAAGAGAATTTTCTCTACTTGATTTAGTTGCCTCTCAGACAATTTTTTAACCCACTTGTACACATCCTGAGTGTGAGTCTGCTAAACAAGTGAACCAAACCTTTATTCCTTTCTGGCTGGTCTTAGACTTTTAATTGTGGGCTGGTCAAAGGTCCCCTTTTCACGTGTCTTCTTAACTAAAACTAGTTTAAGCATATTGACGGGAAAATTTGTTTAGCCGTTTCGTTTAGCAAATGGCTCTTAGCCTTGACTGAAGAGCTTAAAGACCTTTAGGAGTAATCCTGCCTCATCTGCATTTGAGGATAAATAGCAGCTGTTTCCTGTAGTCTGCCATCTTCCATGCTCGTACTCACATACTAGCTTCAGG
>NW_005187862.1:76265-77548 GCF_000239375.1 Pundamilia nyererei
GATCACAGAACTTTGATTCTGTTTATTCTAGAAATCAAATAATTAAAAAAAATTCTATTTATTTTATTCTAGGTGTACTGACAACTATCAGTGGATTAATTTGATACAAGAAGTAACAACAGACAGAAATAGTACTCGAGAATCTGCCTGTCACGGACCCGGCTCTGGAGGACTCGGGGGTCCGTGAGCAGTCTTGACTGTTGTTGTTATTATTAGTATTATTATTATTTGGTGATGTGTGTGTTTTTCTGCACAGTGCTGTGTTAGTCTGTGTCCCACTCGTATGTATAGGCAGGGTGTGGGTGTGTAGGTGTGTATGTCTGCGGGTGTGGCTGGAGGATGGAACACAGCCACCTGCAGGCCTGATGGGTGTGGCCCTGTGGGAGGACTGACCACACCTGAAGTTCCTGCCACACCTGTTGGTGATCAGGCTCATCGGGGAGCTACTTAGGAGAGTGTTGGAGCTCCGACTGGCGCGGGATCATTGAGTTATCGTACCAAGTTACTGTGTCAGCATATGTCTGTGCTGTTCGTATATGCCCGCCGAGGGTTAGTGTTGACGGCTGCTTCTATGGTTTCCCTGCAGGAGGAAGAGTGGTCCAGAAAGGCAGCACGCACGGGGTGTGCGGAAACACAACAGCGGGGAGCACGAGCACGAGCACGAGCACAGACGTCGGAGGGAAGCACGCACACGGGGTTCAAGGGAGCAACGGGGAGTTATTGTGTTTGCAGCTTTTCACTGTAAATAAAGAGCACTGTTTGAATCGCAGAGTCTGCGTTTTGGGTCCTCCTTTCCCCACATCCCCACAGTCTGCCAGCCAGACCATGACACTGCCTATTCTTCTTTATTAATGTAATCTAGTGATAATTGTGATTATGTTCCATAATACCAATACGGAAACTATTGTAGGATCTACCTTACAATATAAAGCGCCTTGAGATGACTGTTGTTTTTATTTGGCGCTGTAGAAATAAATTTAAGTTGAATTGAATTATTGGTTAATTAAGCGGATACAATTTTTCAAAATGAAAAACGGGAATAACAAAATGAGGCTTGACCGTGTTTCACTGTATGCTTGGAAACACTATACTTCCTGTTTCTTGTACATGACATCTAAAACAAGTTTTTAAAGCAAAAAACATTTAATAATCAACCTCGTGATGTTAACTGTAGAATATATGGTAAATGGTAAATGGCCTGTATTTATATAGCGCTTTACTAGTCCCTAAGGACCCCAAAGCGCTTTACACAACCAGTCATCCACCCATTCACACACACATTC
>NW_005187862.1:79138-80901 GCF_000239375.1 Pundamilia nyererei
TATATATATATATATATATGAATGATTAAATATATAAATATTATTAAACAGTTTAGATTTTTTTGAGAATTGAGGTTGTAAAGAGACAGGCCTGTAGTTTGTGAACCTGTACCTTAGGAACATAATCTCAAATGAGAGGTAAATTTGTCTGCTTTTGTTTGTCTGTTACCATCATGTATTCATACATTCATTCAATTCTTCTTCTTCTCATCTCTCTGTTGCTCCTCAGACTTTTTCTCTGTAACAGTGTTTATTAGTCAAAATGTCAAAAATGATTAAATCTTCTGTTTTGTAACTTTTGGTTCAGAAATTATGTGGAATAAGTAATATGTGATCAAAGCAATAAAAGAAGTTTTTAAGTTATGGAGGGGAGTGTTCCAGTTTGACCCCGTAGTGGCACGTTTCTCTCTCTCTCTTTAAAGCTCTTGTATTGTCAGTTTTATTCAATTTGGTTCAATTTTATTTTATTTATACAGCACCAGTTCAATAGTTGCCTCAAGGCTCCTGATACTGAAATAGTCTACATTAATACAGAGAAAACCCCAACAATAAGATAACACTCTATGAGCAAGAATTTGTTGAGAATAAAAAGGAAAAGGAAAAAACCTCCCTTTTAGCATGAAGAAACTTCCAGCAAAACCAGGCTCAGAGAGGGGCGGTTATCTGCTGTGAATGGTGGGAGTGGGGAGAGGAAGACAGGACAAAAGACACGTTGTAGGAGAGATTAATAATAGTTAATGCAGAGAGGTGTATAAACACACAGTGGCTGAAAAACGTTGAGTAAAGAAGTGCATCATGGAAATCCCCCAGCAGCCTACACCTATCGCAACTAAAAGAGGATTCAGGGTCACCTGGTCCAGCCCTAACTATATGCTTTATCAAAAAAGGAGGTTTGAAGCCTAATCTTAAGAGTAGAGATAGTGTCTGTCTCCCAAATCCAAACCAGAAGCTGGTTCCACAGAAGAGGGGCCTGAAAACTGAAGGCTCTGCCTCCTATTCTACTTTTAAATACTCTAGGAACAACAAGTAGGCCTGCAGAGTGAGAGCGAAGTGCTCTAATGCGGTGACTGACTTTGAGGTCTTTCAGATAAGATGGAAGGGTTCTGTGTGTAGGAGGTTAGTGCACACTAGCTCAGTGTTTCTTTGTTTGTTTTTTGTTTTGTTTTTCGTTTGTGTTCAGACCAATTCCAGCTCAAATACAATTTGCACTCGAGCAAACACTCACATGAATGTGACTCAGACGGTACCAAAATTGTTAAAACTGAAAGTCAGCATCATGAGCACCAGCTTACTAAGCTATAAACTAGTGCAGGAAGTCTGGCAGTTATACTGATGTTATCAGTTATTTTCAACCAGTCAGAGAGACTCACCACACAAAGCTGACACAAAACCTTTATAGATATGCATTTACATATCAGTTTGATCAGAACATTCTGAACTGCAGGCTGTAGCAGTCTGCTGAGTGGTGCTGGAGCTGCTTCTTACCTTTTACCGGTTGGAAAAGAACAGTGGAAACTTCTTCATGTTTCAAATAGTTTTGGAGGAATTAAGACATCCTTCAAAACAACGGTAGGTGTTTCCAAATGACCTTCTGCTTTTCCTAAAGTCACTTTCAGACTTTGAGGTGAAAGATGTTTTATATTCAGTTTTATACAACCTGTAAACATCCACCAATGCTAAACAGGCGTTAAGCTCGGTGTTGCTTGGTGTTGGCTGGTTGGACAATCAAAGTTATAGAGTGGTGGTGTTTGGGTAAGTTTAAA
>NW_005187862.1:80921-94966 GCF_000239375.1 Pundamilia nyererei
AAAGAAAGAAAGAAAGAAAGAAAGAAAGAAAGAAAGAAAGAAAGAAAGAAAGAAAGAAAGAAAGAAAGAAAGAAAGAAAGAAAGAAAGAAAATCATCAATCATTCTAACTATGTACATGTGTCAACCTCAACATTAAGGTTTGCACATGTCAGTGGAGCGGAGGAGTCAACTAGGCCCATAAGTCCTGCAAAATCTATCTCCATAGGACTCATGACAGCCCCATTTTAATAGTCTTTGGGGAAAAAAATTAAAAATTAAAAGTCCATTCAGGATGACAGAAATTGAGTTAAGTTACTTTAAATATCTTCTTTTTGATTATTTAAGAACACAGCCTGTTAAAAACTTTGGCCTACTTTATATATCACATCTTTTTGTCGTGTGCCCTTACTTTTGATCAGTCTGAGGTACTTCCCCTTGAGTAAAGGGTTGCATTACAGCAAAAGGCTGAAGGCCGAGATCTATTCTCTCTACTTTCAGCTTTATTAAACCTTAAATGTAATCTCATGTATACAGGTTTTAAATTTGGGTTCTGTTGTTTACTTAAAATATCCTCAGACATTTAAAACAATCTTAGCAGACAGAAACACGGAAATGGCTGATGTAGCCGCATTAGGAGACACGTGTTCTCTTCCCTGCAAACCATTTGCAGCTGCTAATCTTTAACATGTTGAGTAGTTGTTTCTCCTTCTTCTTTGTCTCTCTCTATAAAGCAAAGGTTTACAAAGTTCTCCAGAATATCTGAGGTTTTCTGGAGGCTAGAGCTAAATGCTGTCTCCTCCATAGTGGAATATACATTTTTATATAGTGACATAATTTTGAAGTACTTTGGTGGTCTTTAGTTTGTAGCTGATTGTCGATAGGTGAGATTATGTTGCGTTTTTCTCTGGAGATCTTTTAAGAATAGAACCTGCTAAGCTTTCAGACCTGCTTTCGATGACGATTAATTTATTTTGCAAAACCCATCCCACCGAACGTCACTCTAACGCGACACTGTCACTCAAGGTCCTTGTAATCGTTGATGACCTGATGGGTTCATTTAAACTTTAAATAAAATAATCTACACTTTTTTGAACTGAGGCTCTGTTATTTATGAAAAATAACATCCGAAAGATCAGCAGGAGTTGATAACATGGAAATGTCGTTGCTCTGCTCGGCTTTGCTGTTTGTCGGCTTCGTCGTGTTTGTCTCTGGAGGTGAGATTTAGCTATTACAAACTACACTGTTTCCTTCTGATGCTCTTCCTCAAGATAGGAAGAGTATTTATGTAACTCGGTTCCACAACTTGCGTAATTATGCATACTTTATTAATCCCGTAGGAAATTAGTCCTCTGGGGAGCAGTGTGTAGACACGGTACCTTTCTCAGGGATACCTCAGGGTAGCTGTTTGGTGGATTTGAACCCCCAGCCTTGTGATTACGGGGGAACACTCTACCTGCTGAGCTAGCTCTGTCCCACTTGTAGACTGAAGTGTATTTCTGTTCTGAAGACAGGAATAAAATGATCAGACAGCGTCACATGGCTCGTCTTTGCTGTATTCCCTGCCAGGATTTCATTCAGTTCATTTGTTATAGACTCTTCTTCACAATGATAAAACCACCACTGTGCCTTTACTGTTTTTAAAACATTTCTCCGTCCATGCTACTTGTTTTTTTTGGTAAATAGAATCATATTTCTTTGCTACATATGCATCGTCCTTGGGACGCAAAGACTCGACAGTCTCGAACAAATCGTCAGCAGGGACAGTGAGCAGGTCTTTATGGCTTACACAGGCTTCATTGGCAGGCAGCAACAGGTGTAGAAAACAAACAGGACAGGAAAGAAACGTCCAGACAGAAGGACAGTTTTAACTGTTCTTCACCATTATAAATAAAAATTATAGTTAACCAAAGAAAACAGTATAGGCTGCTATTATTAGGTTATACCATTACTAATGCAAGGCTGCATTGTGTACTTTGATTCCTTTAACCTCGCTGCTCTCTTGATTTCTCTTTCAGACCCAAACATCATCACAGCCGAGTCTGGACAGAATGTCACTCTGCCATGTCGAGCTTCGAACAACAACAACATTATAATTCTTGAGTGGAGCAGAGCTGATCTGGGGACACAGCATGTTGTTGTGTACCGGGATGGGCAGTTTGCTCCAGACGACCAGCATCCATCTTTTAAGGACCGGGTGGATCTGCAGGACAGACAGATGAAGGACGGAGACGTGTCTTTGATTCTGAACAATGTGACAACTGCTGATAGTGGAACATACGAGTGTCGAGTCTTAATGGGAGAAATACACTCGTGGGAGCTCAACATTATTTACCTTCGTGTTGTTGCTCCAGGTGAGTGAGTAGAGTTGAGTGTGTGTGTGATCAGAGGTGAAGCTGCTTCCTGCTTGTTGATGTTTGTTTCTAAAGATGTTGTTGATGAGACTTTGTAGAAAGCAGCTGGTCTGAGTGATGTGATCAGAGTGCAGTAGATAATGATTTATGTAATGTAATATAATGCCTACGTGGGCCAGGTCCTCCAAAGACCGAGGAGGCTGGACGGCCAAACCTTAACATTTGCGTCACAGTTGGACTTTAATAAACTCAGCTGTCTGCTCCTCATCTAAAATATAACAGGACATTGGAGTAAATTCTCAACCACCTCACACTTCTTTTTAATCAGCTGTGTGAAAACTTTAATCTCAGCCAAACCGATTTAGTCAGGAACAAATAGAACACAGAAAGCCAAACAATAACATTTTAAGTTATCTAAGTCACTTATGTATCATGTTTAACCTGAGTATCGAAAGAACGTGGGGGGAGGGGGGTTTGAATACAATGTGCCGGGAAGCCGCTGTCCTTGCCGGCTCTAGTTAGCCTTGAACTCCCAGTGAGCTATCGAGCGGGTGGGTAACAGACGTCTCCGAAAGTGTCGGAGCACTCTTGCAAATACCTGATGTCCGGCTAGACAGCTACATTCTAGCCGGAAAATATGTTAAAAGTTTATTTTGTTGACTCAGAAAGATTAATATTTCAAACTCACCAGCCCACTCCTCCCACATTGCCACAATTGAAAAGTATTTTTATATTATTATAAAATATTATAAATAATAATTTAACTAGTAAAGTATTGATAAGAGTAATACAACTAAGTAGCTGCCACCATTGCTGGAAACTGGGCCACGTAGGACACATCTGACCCATCCTTCAAATCCACGGAAAAGAAGGACGCATTTCGAGGAGTCTTTGAATTGGGACAGCCTTCATCACCTGGCTGTGATGTAATCGGGATTAAAATGCAGCCTCTGAATTGGAACATAGCAAGTGTCTGACAGCAGTTCGAAGAGGAAATGGATTCTGTTCTGTTCTTCACTCATCACCTACCTGACAGCTGACACCTCACACCTGTTTCTCACCTGCAGGTCCACCAGGAGGAGACACAGAGGATGGAGGGAAGGAGGATCCAGTCAGTAGAGGAAACACTGGCCTGGGACCAAGTGTCAGTTTTTTGTGTACTTGTTATTTGTTTTATCTGATATTTAAAGAACCATGAAGCATGAAAACTGTGTCTTTTGAAACAGATCTACATGACACTTATTGGCTAGTTTGGCCCTTGATGTTTAAATTAAAAAAAAATATTTACAATTTAAGCTTATTCTGTTTCTTCCATTCCATTTACATTTTGCTGCCTTTGAATTTTATTAATCCTCATGTTGTGTTCATTTTGTGTTCAGCGATTTTTTGTGAACATTAAGATTTCTAGTTTTGACACAGCTCCTAACCTGAGGAGATGAAGAAATTATTATCTCATGTCCCCTGATGTCTGCAATCATCTCCAGAACCACAAACATCACTTGGTTATTTTCAGGAACTCTGTCTGCAGGTATAAACGTGTATTTTCCAAGCTTGTCATGTGAGGGCATCACATGCTGCCCATATCTTTATGTCATAGTTAGACTGCTTGCTTGTTATTTGAAAGGGCAGTCTCCTCTAAAAGCCACCAGATGCTCATCTACAGTGACATTTGGAGGATGAAGATGAGTTGCTGTCACCCCACACACTTGTCTTGTTGAGGGCAAACTGGTCTTGTATCATGGTTCAAAAAAGGGAGGCAAAATTTCTCGAGGGACATTCTGCATTGAAAAATTGTCTGACTAAAATCTGCATCCCATAAACTGCTCTTAAATTCATTTCTGGATGTGTACTCAGCACTCAGCATCCAAAGACTGCTTTGGTGTCTTTTCTGGGTCACCTATTTCCAATCGTCTTTGTAAGTTTGTGTCCCCTCGAAATTGGTCAAGTTTACCACTATGGTTTTGATGGACTCAAGAACTGTTGAAAGTAGGATTTGATGTCATCAGTCCTGGATACAGCACAGTTTGAAGATCCCGTGGTCATCCAGGATGATATTTTCAGCTGAAAGCCTAACTTAATTCTCAGGTGGGGTTAGTTCTTAAGTTCCCGTAACGGTTGCCAGGGAACCCAAGGTGTGTGTGTGTGTGTGTGTGTGCGTGTGCGTGTGCGTGTGTGCGTGTGCGTGTGTGTGTACACGTGCATGGGTGCATATTAATCTGTGTCTCTCTTCCACAGCATGCCTTTATCCTGTTTTCCTTCTCTCACCCCAACCGGTCGCAGCAGATGGCCCCGCCCCTCTGAGCCTGGTTCTGCCGGAGGTTTCTTCCTGTTAAAAGGGAGTTTTTCCTTCCCACTGTCGCCAAAGTGCTGCTCATAGGGGGTCATATGATTGTTGGGTTTTTCTCTGTATCTATTATTGTAGGGTCTACCTTAAAATATAAAGCGCCTTGAGGCGACTGATTTGGTGATTTGGTGATATATAAATAAAATTGAATTGAACTGAATATGTCCACGTGACAAATGGAGATGTATGAATATAAAATGAAATTGTCATGGTCGCCCATTGTGTCGACCTGCCAATTTTGTAGCCTAAGGCTTCTGTGTTTGATGGAACCACTTCATAAGGAAAAGGCTGCAGTTCAGTCTTTGCCAGATTGTTTTATGCTTGCAGTCAGTGCTTCCTAGTCCTTACCCTGTGAGTGTCACAAAGGACCAGAGGCCTATACTAAAACTGGGCTCAAGTGCTGGACCAAGTGAAGAGATAGTTGAGTTAGTTTTACACAATGCTTTTACTTTTGCAACAATGGGAATGTGGCAAAACGTTTAGTGTGAACACAGAATAAAAATCATGCTTGGCACGAGGTTCGTGTCTAGGAAAACTAGTGTGGAGCTCTGAGGCAGGGACAGGGCATGTTTGGTAACAAGTGTGGTGGCACTGAGGAGAAAGAACAAAGGGAGTTTGTGTATTATAGAACTCCTACAGGTGTACATTTAACTGAGGGGTAAGGCGTACGTTCCAGGTGGAGTCAGAGGTGATTTGAGGAGAGAAGGTGTCGGAGTAGCAAGCAGAGCCAAAGAGTGGAGCTGTGACGAGAGAATTGAAGCACAAGAGAACAAGGTAAGGCAGCTTCTTTCATCTTGGTGCATTCTGGACTTTCACCTTTCTGCACTCGTCCCTGGCTGAAGAATTCCAAACTGTTATTACTGCTATAGTTTTGATATAATTTATTTAAATATGTAATATTAACTGATGATGGCAAATGCAGCTCCCCAAACATCAGCACTAAATTCATTTTTCATCTTAAATCTGCTTCTGCTGCCTGTTCCTACCTCGTTTCTGTCCCCCACAAGCCTGCATCTTGAGCGCTGCAGTGCTTTCTAAAGTGTCGTTGGTTGTAGAATTTGGAGTAGATGTCTTTCTCTCCTCAAAGGTTTGCTTTGTTGAACATTTCTGTGTATTTTTCTCTCCTTTTTTCATCTTTTTGATCACTGCCTTGTATTAAAAGTGTATTTCCTCATGTATTGAAACCAAAGAATCTTTTCTCATAATAATGATGAGGGGGGAAACCACATGAACTAACACCCTGTAACAGAGGAAGGAGGAGGAGGTTCATGTGTTATGTGAGTGAACTGATGCAAGAAGAATTAATTCAGTATCAACAAAAGACAGAATGGAGAAATCATTTCTTCTGCTTTGTAAGTATACTGTAATGGGTTTCATCTTTGAAAAGGCCTAAAGATGCCACTTCTTTTGTTTCTCCACATAAATATCGAGTTTGTGTAGAAGACAACAAAGAGAGAATCACTTCCTGCTTATTCTGCTTATTCTGCACGAGTCTGTAGCTCGATCAAACTGTGTAAAACCTCTAAACCAACCTCTGTTTCATTTCTCTTTAGTTCTGATCTCACTGCTGAGCTACACCACAAACCAAGGTCGGTAACCTTCTCTTGTCCTATTTTAAACCAGAAATAAACGACACATTTTAAAGATTAAAATTTATTGACTCTCGTGAATATGCATGAATATTTTCAACCCAAAAGTTCTGTTAAAGTTTGATCACGATGAAGATGCTGTGGTTTGACATAGTTAATGATGATCACCAGGAATGTTATTTCAGCCCTAAGTGTTTATGAAAAATATAATATAAATATACTAATATAGATTTTCATCACAGCTCTTCTGACTGTGAGTCCCAGCAGCTCTCAGATGTTTGACGGAGACTATGTGTCTCTGAGCTGTGAGGAGGACGACAGCTCTGCTGGATGGACTCTGAGGAGAAACACAAGCAGAGAAATCAGAGCTGAGTGTGAGGAGTGGGGAGCAGCAGCTGATTCTTCCTGTAACATTAGCAGTGTCCTCCCATGGGACAGTGGAGTTTACTGGTGTGAGTCCAGAGAGGGTCCCATCAGTAACATGGTTAACCTGACAGTCACTGGTAAGCTGAGTGTGTGGAGTTAGTGTTGATGAAGCTGTGTGTAAATGGATGAAATGCTGTAGTTTGTCTCTGTGTTGAGGTGGATCAGTGATCCTGCAGAGTCCTGTCCTCCCTGTGATGGAGGGAGATGACGTCACTCTGCTCTGCGAAGAAAAGAATTCCTTCAGCCTCCCGACTGCTTTCTATAAAGATGGCTCCCTTATCGGCAACGAGACGACAGGTCACATGACCATCCAGCATGTTTCCAGGTCTGATGAAGGCCTCTACAAGTGTGACATCAGCGGTCATGGAGAGTCTCCATCCAGCTGGATCACTGTCACAGGTGAGGAGCTTCACTCACATTTTACCATTTCACCTACAAATTCACCTGAACAGGTGGGATTCTCTCTGCAGATAGGCCTGCAAACACAATCCTACACCCATCCTCAGCACCACCTCCTGACCCCACCTCCCTCAACCTTGTGTTCAGCGTTGTCTCTCACCTGGTGGTAATTTGTCCATACTTCATCTCCACTCTGCTCATGGTGTCTTTATATCGACACAGAGCCAAAGGTAACACTCCGAGTCTCCTCTGATTTTTCTCACCAGTTTCTTTTGTTTCTATTAGAAATGTCTCATCTTACCTCCTCTCTATGCTAGCATCCCTGCCGACCCAAGCTGAGCAGAGACAGACTGAGGACTTTGATAACATTGTGGAGGTGACCACTGAGCATCACTTCTGAGTTGCACAGTAAGAGTTCCTGTTCATTCAGTCAGAAGGTGGATGTCACATCACCGTGGTTAACCAATAAAAGAAATCTGCAATACACTGTTTACTAATGCAAACATTTTGTTTGTTTTATCAGCGCTGCCAAGTGATTCAGAAGTTCTTCACTGGTGCAGATGTTGCATTTTTCTTCCCACACATTTCCTTGCTTTGCTGTCAATAAAAAAAACAGCAACAGATATTTGCTCAATAAAATAACAGTATTTATTTGTTTTTGTTTTGTTTTTTTATTTTAAGGGTTTCACTTCACAAATAGTGTAGCTCTGTCTGGAGCCACACTTTCAGCTCATGAATGGACTCCAGTAAAGTGCAGAGCCAAAGCCCCTTTATCTGATGACACAAAGAAACTTGTTGTCAGCATCTACAGTGATTTTTACCATTTAGTCAAAAATCTATACACTTTTGTTCCTGTATTTGGCTTTTTTAAATGACAGTTAGCAGTGGGTGTTCTTTTTATTCTTTACTGTTTTTTTTTCCAACCTGACAGTAAAAGAAACTAACAGGTCTGTAGCCCAGTTTCCTGTTTTCTGGTAAAACGGCTTTAACCAACACGGCTGACGTCTCACTGCAGGACATTTAAGACGTGCATGCACACTAGTCCACACACCACACACGTTGCTTATATGAGTGCACATTTGAATATTCTACAAACTGAAATCGATATTTCCTATTTGCAGCTTTTGACAAGCCACATAGTGGAGACAGCAAACATGTCAAAAAAGGTTCTCTGGTCAGATTTAACGTCTTGACCTTGCAAAATGCTGCCTACAAATGATTGACTCAGGTGGTCTGAATACAAATGCAGAAACATTTTTCAGATTCTTATATGTAAAAAAACAACAACTGAACTCCATGTACTATTTTTTCTTCCACTGCAGAATTATGGGCCAATTGTCAAAGGAGCTTGGAAAGAAAAACGTCTGGACTTCTTCTACGATGACCTGGATGACTGAGAACCTTCACAGACCCCCCACCCCCCTGACACTTACTAATTCTCATCCTCCCTCTTGATCATAGAGGCTCAGGGTGTTGGAGATTATGCCATGGTCAGGGTCGGAATCCTCATCAACGCGTCCAGTAAGAGTCCCAGACTAGACCCTCCTTTCCCACATTTACCTAAGACTGATATACAAAACACAATATACAAACTAACTGAGAAAAGACAATCATGTACAGGGTTGTTTGTACACATGATATTAATCAACAATGTATTTCATTCTAACTGTTTTTTTTTTATTTCTAATTGTGGTTGCTTTACTGTACAGATTTCCCTTAAAAATGTTCAACATTAAAGACTTTATAAATCTTGTTTAATAAATGTGATATTTTTCCACATTGGTCGATGTCCTTATTCTAAAAACTTATTACAATATTTTAATAAGATTTGTTAAAGTTGCCTTTTGGTTTATACTTAAAGGAAATAGCCAAAACACATCAAGGGTAAAATTTAAACAGGTCCACTTAGAAGAAATTTCTTGAAGCACAAGTCAAGAAAAAAAAATAAAATGAGGAGAAGCTCCCATTTCCCCCTTTTCTGTTTCACATCTTGACTGAACAATTTTACAGATAATACATCTCAACCCATTTTGACAATTTGTTTTAGAGTTTTACAGGCTCACTTTCTTCCCCTCTTTTATTCAACTCCCCCTATTTTTTATTCCTCGGACAGAGAATTAAACACCAGCTTGTTCTGCCAGCATTTTAAACCTGTGCTTGCATGCAGTCAGGACCATTGTCATACACATGTGAAGGTGGTTATTGTTGAGCTTGAAACAATATTTAATTTTTAGTATTTCCATTACTGAGAAAACTGTTTCACTGTTGCATATGGAGGTCAGAACTGGGGAAACCGTGTCGGGTTTTAAAAAGTGCTTTGAAATAGTTGTATCTGCTTGGACACCAGTTGCATCTGTGGTGTCATCATTTACCCATGAAATCCTCTATTTTTGCTTTTCACTTTCCTTTTTACAGAATACCCTTTCTTCATTATTTTTCACCTCTGTCTTTTCTCAGCTTTCTCTGATGCAGTTGTTTGTATCTTTGCATGTGTACTGCAACTTGCCTCCAACTCTCATCTGTCTGCACTCTGGAGTTGCAGTGTTTACTAGGGATCCTCTGGCCAATCCAAATATTGATATCATGCTGGTATGAATGCTGCCCCTGTAATTCAGATGCACTGCTGTAAAATTCTCTTCTGTGACATTACTAGCTTATTTGAAGACATAAAAGTCGATGAAAAAAAAAAAACGTTGTCCCAAAACAAGCAGCAAAAGAAACAAAGAGAGGAGGAAAGAAATCCCGAGACAAACCCAGATCCTGAGCACAGTGGTCACTGTCACAATCCTTTTCAGAGAAGCACAGAATAATCAGCACGTGGTCACTGGTTAAAGTAATGTTTCAGTCATGTTGGATTTTCAGCATCATGTTAATATATTACTGATATGACTACCATCAGTTTAGACATTCAAATAATTCATTCAACCCACTGAAACATGTTTAATTATTTTATTTGAAAATCAACAACAACAACAAAAACGTCAGACGTTCACTGCCCAGTCTATTTTATTTAATAACATTACCGTAGTTATTGCTTTGTTGACCCCTACATAAGCTGCATGTAAAGGTTCAAACTGTATGTTTCACTATTGTTACTGGAAATAATGGCCCTGTTTTTATTTAGTATTGGATCAGTGCCAGAAAAATGACAGTAGCGCTAGGTATCACGTAGGATAGCTTAACTCCTGAACTCACATCCAGCTGGCATCTGCAATTAAACAACTACCGTAAAGAAGATAGCTTGTTTAAATGAAAGAAACGCAATGTTTAAATCATACTTCTGCCTTTGTTTTATTGTTTGTTTGTTTTTCTTTTTGTAGCTGGGTCCTTATGGAACAGCTTCCGGGTCTAGGTTCGGACCGCCTGTTAAGCTGTGTGTGATTTTCCGAACAATTTATCAACTTTTTTGCGTGGGATCGGTCGTATGCAGTGTGAATTGCCTCCCGCTAAAGTGGTGCCATTTTTTTCTTAAGTTTTTGATTTTATTTAGTTTTGTAAATTGATAAATGCCATTTTAAATGTGGACTGGAGTTTATTGTCTTTTTGGGGTCCTCCCAACCCCACAGCCACGCCTACGTCGTCGCCGTCAACGAGCTCCGCTTCCGCCTCTTTGCTATGAGGATTGTTGTTGCTAACATTGCACTTTTTTTATTTTATTTTGTGCCTTTTGCGGCTCCTCTGGATCAAGGTGAGTTACAGCAGGGGATGGGTTGTTTTAAAGGATCCTCACAGGTCTCATATTTCACGTATCTAACTTTCTCTCTACGCCATAACGGTGCCTTTAAACCCAGCCGATATCTCAGCCCTGTCTACATTTAACATTTATGACTGCAGGGTTTCTCCGACAGTGTTGGGCAAACTCCAGATAAAACCATAAGTCAGATTTATCATCTTTAATGAACTCTCAAACTTGGAAAGTCGAAGAAGCCCCACCAAGCCCGCGTTAGCAACAGTTTATTGCTTACATTTTAAAACAGACTGCTCAGCTGATGTAACCTGTTTTGGTAGCTCTCGTGACTTTAATAGCAACGCCATAAACGACACTGGGACAGCTCGATCTTAACGTGGCGACTCCGTTTATTGCCAAACTGCAACATACAATACACACGGCACAACCACCAGAGGGTGCTGCATGAACCATTGAGTTAGTCCTTACCATAACATAACCGTGTGTTCCTGCACTGTGCCTGACAATGAAAGGCAAAAAGAAAGACTTCCACGGAAACAACTTGCCCGCTCCAGCTCCTATACCCAATACAAACACTTGGGATGAGAGTTAGCTCAACCCACTACACCTTCAAAGCTACCAGGAATTATCTGCTCATGCTAGCATTAACACACACACGATTACTACAATAATTAACAACGCACAATCAGAAACATCAGAGTGGATAAAGATATAATTAATCTCGGAAAAGAAATGACATAGACCTCTCCTACAGGGGAATTATAGAAAAGGGGAGAGGCCGTAGGGGTACCCCAAATTTATAGGGTTGTACCAAAGAAGAAGAAAAGGATGACGAGGGGCTCTAACTAATAATGAAGATAACTACAGGCTTGCAGGTCCTAAAAGTCAGCTATACCAGGAACAGTTTGGGGTTTACAATACATTTTGTGTAATAACAATATGTGATTTATGACCCTGGCTACAAAAATATAAGAAACAGATTATACATCTTTTACTGTAAAACATCCGAGTAATCAAAGTTTATCATCACGTCCACTTCTGCTTCTGATCACCAAGCCCGCAGCCTCTCATCCAGTGTCCGCACTGCCCAGCTCCGCTCCTCAGGCCTGAAGACTGTCGGATTTCACTCTGGACTCAGTTCAGTTTAGCTACAGCTCCCCTGCTGCTCAGAACAGCCAGCAGTCTTGTTATACATAAAATATAGAAATTACCTGATTTGCAAGAGCCTTTATGACTCAGAGAGTAGATACAGTCTTATTTGACACATCAAATATCTTGATAAAAATGTTTTTGTTGCAGTTTCTGCTGCCCTCTCAAACACATCTCTCTTGAAATGCATATGTAATCACAGGGAGACTTTTTACCTGGATGGATAAATAAAGGATACACAAAAGTTCGTTGAAGGTCATTTTAAAAAGAAGGAGCCGGAAAATAAATAATAATAACTACAATACTAATTTTACTTGTATGGTTATTTTTTTTCATCTGTATTCTCCGTTTGTTACTCATAGTAAACAGTGAATTTTGTGTTTATATCACTCAGAGGTAACTGCGAGTCCTGGAGAAGATGCCATTCTTCAGTGTCAGGGTCCCGGAGATGTGGAGATCACCCTGTTGGAGTGGAGCAAACCTGAGCTTAAGTCCGATGGCTATGTATTCTTCTACAGAAACCAGCGCCTATATGAAAACTACCAGCACTCGTTCTTTATAGGCCGAGTGGAGCTGAGAGATCCATTAATGAAAGATGGAGACTGTTCAGTGATTCTAAAGAATGTCAGCATCAGGGATGCAGGAACATATGAGTGTCGCATTACAACCAGGAACACCAGAAGAAATAAGGGCGTCCAAAGTGAGTTCAAGCACTCCATCAAGCTCACAGTCAAATCCTCAGGTGAGTTTGTGGAAGTGTTACAGTTTCTTCCATAGGAAGTTTTACATTTTGCAGATGTGATGTTATTGTTGTGGTTGGTGCTATTAAGTTATTTCCCACTTCCATTGTTTGTTTTTGCATGATGGGGATCTAAAGTTTCAACAGATTTTTTTTGTTTTTTTATCTGTACACCAACACATTGCATTTAACTTCAGCTTTAAATATTCAGAAAGTGCTGTTATTTATACATGATTCCTAAACTTGATTCAAAGTGTTCGATGTGTATTTTATAGTTTTTCACTTTGACCTTAAATAGGAAGCCCGAAAGATGCTACAAAGATGTGAGGGAGCCAATAACTGGGCTTAAAAGTTCACGTAAACCAATCGGAGAGAGAGAGCATAAACATTAGGAGTGACATAAATGAAAATCTGGTGCATTGTTACAAAGAATGAATGTACTGACCTCGGGCTGTGAGATGTGACCAAAGTCTCATGTCAATACAAACAGTTCTCATCCCAATAACGACATATATCACAAAATAGTGCTTTTTCTGAAAGTTCATTGAACACAGCTGGGCGTTGTGTACCTGGAGTCGAGTGTTTTGACCGATGCATGAAACGATACATTTTTAGACATAAGTTGTAACGGCCGCCATTTTCTTTGTATTTATTACACGGCGTGCTGCGGGGAAAAGCCTGTTCTAACGTTTGAGTCTAAGGTTTATTTTGAGCACTTGACGGCTCTTTTTTGCTTCTCATCCGTAAACTCTCTCTGTACTCTTTCACGTGATTCTGGTGATTGAAGAGGTTTGTTGTCTTTGAGTTTGTGGGGGGGACCGTTTTGCGGTAAAATTTAGTATAGATTTCATAGTACAGTTTTCTGTCAGATGTTGCATAACCAAACCATGTCCATGCTACAGAGGTAGCCTCTTGCCTTTAGGAATAAGGTCCTCCATTTGTTTTGACTGGTCCTTCTGTTTGGAGCTACCTGGTTCTGCCTCATCTTAACTGGTCATGCTGGTATTCTCTGTGCCTGCATCCACACGGTGACCATTGAAACAATGAAAAATATTGCCTTAAACAATATTATGCGACACCACGAAACAAGAGATAGCTTATGATATGAGGCGATAGACATTTTAATTTCATCATCCGATATATATTGTCATATCGCGCAGCCCTATACTGACCAGTTCAGCAACACCAAAAGGCCTGAAAGACCACAGAAAACAACTATGGTAAATGGTAAACGGCCTGTATTTGTATAGCGCTTTACTAGTCCCTAAGAACCCCAAAGTGTTTTACACATCCAGTCATGCACCCGTTCACACACACATTTAAACACTAGTGATGGGAAGCTACATTGTAGCCACAGCTGCCCTGGGGCGCACTGACAGA
>NW_005187862.1:100281-138747 GCF_000239375.1 Pundamilia nyererei
GAGCACTTCTGACACCATGTTTTGGTAGCTCTCGTGACTTTAATAGCAACGCCATAAACGACACTGGGACAGCTCGATCTTAACGTGGCGACTCCGTTTATTGCCAAACTGCAACATACAATACACACGGCACAACCACCAGAGGGTGCTGCATGAACCATTGAGTTAGTCCTTACCATAACATAACCGTGTGTTCCTGCACTGTGCCTGACAATGAAAGGCAAAAAGAAAGACTTCCACGGAAACAACTTGCCCGCTCCAGCTCCTATACCCAATACAAACACTTGGGATGAGAGTTAGCTCAACCCACTACACCTTCAAAGCTACCAGGAATTATCTGCTCATGCTAGCATTAACACACACACGATTACTACAATAATTAACAACGCACAATCAGAAACATCAGAGTGGATAAAGATATAATTAATCTCGGAAAAGAAATGACATAGACCTCTCCTACAGGGGAATTATAGAAAAGGGGAGAGGCCGTAGGGGTACCCCAAATTTATAGGGTTGTACCAAAGAAGAAGAAAAGGATGACGAGGGGCTCTAACTAATAATGAAGATAACTACAGGCTTGCAGGTCCTAAAAGTCAGCTATACCAGGAACAGTTTGGGGTTTACAATACATTTTGTGTAATAACAATATGTGATTTATGACCCTGGCTACAAAAATATAAGAAACAGATTATACATCTTTTACTGTAAAACATCCGAGTAATCAAAGTTTATCATCACGTCCACTTCTGCTTCTGATCACCAAGCCCGCAGCCTCTCATCCAGTGTCCGCACTGCCCAGCTCCGCTCCTCAGGCCTGAAGACTGTCGGATTTCACTCTGGACTCAGTTCAGTTTAGCTACAGCTCCCCTGCTGCTCAGAACAGCCAGCAGTCTTGTTATACATAAAATATAGAAATTACCTGATTTGCAAGAGCCTTTATGACTCAGAGAGTAGATACAGTCTTATTTGACACATCAAATATCTTGATAAAAATGTTTTTGTTGCAGTTTCTGCTGCCCTCTCAAACACATCTCTCTTGAAATGCATATGTAATCACAGGGAGACTTTTTACCTGGATGGATAAATAAAGGATACACAAAAGTTCGTTGAAGGTCATTTTAAAAAGAAGGAGCCGGAAAATAAATAATAATAACTACAATACTAATTTTACTTGTATGGTTATTTTTTTTCATCTGTATTCTCCGTTTGTTACTCATAGTAAACAGTGAATTTTGTGTTTATATCACTCAGAGGTAACTGCGAGTCCTGGAGAAGATGCCATTCTTCAGTGTCAGGGTCCCGGAGATGTGGAGATCACCCTGTTGGAGTGGAGCAAACCTGAGCTTAAGTCCGATGGCTATGTATTCTTCTACAGAAACCAGCGCCTATATGAAAACTACCAGCACTCGTTCTTTATAGGCCGAGTGGAGCTGAGAGATCCATTAATGAAAGATGGAGACTGTTCAGTGATTCTAAAGAATGTCAGCATCAGGGATGCAGGAACATATGAGTGTCGCATTACAACCAGGAACACCAGAAGAAATAAGGGCGTCCAAAGTGAGTTCAAGCACTCCATCAAGCTCACAGTCAAATCCTCAGGTGAGTTTGTGGAAGTGTTACAGTTTCTTCCATAGGAAGTTTTACATTTTGCAGATGTGATGTTATTGTTGTGGTTGGTGCTATTAAGTTATTTCCCACTTCCATTGTTTGTTTTTGCATGATGGGGATCTAAAGTTTCAACAGATTTTTTTTGTTTTTTTATCTGTACACCAACACATTGCATTTAACTTCAGCTTTAAATATTCAGAAAGTGCTGTTATTTATACATGATTCCTAAACTTGATTCAAAGTGTTCGATGTGTATTTTATAGTTTTTCACTTTGACCTTAAATAGGAAGCCCGAAAGATGCTACAAAGATGTGAGGGAGCCAATAACTGGGCTTAAAAGTTCACGTAAACCAATCGGAGAGAGAGAGCATAAACATTAGGAGTGACATAAATGAAAATCTGGTGCATTGTTACAAAGAATGAATGTACTGACCTCGGGCTGTGAGATGTGACCAAAGTCTCATGTCAATACAAACAGTTCTCATCCCAATAACGACATATATCACAAAATAGTGCTTTTTCTGAAAGTTCATTGAACACAGCTGGGCGTTGTGTACCTGGAGTCGAGTGTTTTGACCGATGCATGAAACGATACATTTTTAGACATAAGTTGTAACGGCCGCCATTTTCTTTGTATTTATTACACGGCGTGCTGCGGGGAAAAGCCTGTTCTAACGTTTGAGTCTAAGGTTTATTTTGAGCACTTGACGGCTCTTTTTTGCTTCTCATCCGTAAACTCTCTCTGTACTCTTTCACGTGATTCTGGTGATTGAAGAGGTTTGTTGTCTTTGAGTTTGTGGGGGGGACCGTTTTGCGGTAAAATTTAGTATAGATTTCATAGTACAGTTTTCTGTCAGATGTTGCATAACCAAACCATGTCCATGCTACAGAGGTAGCCTCTTGCCTTTAGGAATAAGGTCCTCCATTTGTTTTGACTGGTCCTTCTGTTTGGAGCTACCTGGTTCTGCCTCATCTTAACTGGTCATGCTGGTATTCTCTGTGCCTGCATCCACACGGTGACCATTGAAACAATGAAAAATATTGCCTTAAACAATATTATGCGACACCACGAAACAAGAGATAGCTTATGATATGAGGCGATAGACATTTTAATTTCATCATCCGATATATATTGTCATATCGCGCAGCCCTATACTGACCAGTTCAGCAACACCAAAAGGCCTGAAAGACCACAGAAAACAACTATGGTAAATGGTAAACGGCCTGTATTTGTATAGCGCTTTACTAGTCCCTAAGAACCCCAAAGTGTTTTACACATCCAGTCATGCACCCGTTCACACACACATTTAAACACTAGTGATGGGAAGCTACATTGTAGCCACAGCTGCCCTGGGGCGCACTGACAGAAGTGAGGCTGCCGGACACTGGCGCCACCGGGCCCTCTGACCACCACCAGTAGGCAACGGGTGAAGTGTCTTGAGGCACGACTAAAGTAGATGATGACAGAATTATTTCAATTGTTTTTAAAAAAGAAAAAAAAAGCCTTGGCACGTCTCTCAAGGAGAGACAGCAATCTCAATGTCAAGTTCTGCAATGAAGGCAGAACTTCTATTTCCTTTATGTTGGAAATAGAAGTGTTTACAACAAGGTGCAAATGAAGATTACACTCAAGACCAGCAAGGCCAGATTAGACGTTAACAGAATACATTTTAAAAGAGCCTTTACAGTTCCTGTGCACATTCCATCATTGATGCTGTGGTGAGATCAGACAGTCTACAAGAGAGGGCAGATAATAACATGACCCCTCCTGGTGGCAAATGATAGCAGCTAGAGCAGGGCGATATGACCAAAAATATTTATCACGATATACATTTAAAAATTTGCGATAACGATATAACTGACGATATAATTGACACTAGACAAAACACTTTACAACTCCACAACTTTATTAGTGCAAAAAGAAAAACATCAATGTATTTTCACTTAAACAAGCAGCTGTTTTTTTTATGTGCATTAAAGTTATATAAAAATTTAACAGTGCAAATGCAAAATCCTTGCTGACAGTTTAACCAAAAGACATTTCCAGTGGAAATTAGCCGACATATCCTCAGCATGAACATGTATAATATCCACAAAACTTAAAAAGAGGTTATACACACACAATACGCTAATATTATGTTGAAGCACAGTTTGTATCACTCCGCGAGGCTCCTGCCTACAAAAGCCGTAATGCTCCGACAATCCATCAAGCGGTGCAGCTTCATAGTTTAGCAAAGTCGTGCTAAACATTTGACAGATTTTCGATAACTGTGTACCACATAAAATCGCTTCGAGGTCAGTAAACACAACCAGAATTCACACATAAGGCACACGGGATTATAAGGGGCACTGTCGATTTTCAGAAAAATCAAGGGATTGATTTTAAGTGTGCCGTATTTTCCAAAAAACACGGTAATAATGACGGCCCGCTAGCATGCTCTACCAAAAATAGTGCTTTGTTGTGTATCTGACGGATGAAAGCTAAACCAGTTCCACACCACTGAAGTTGCAGCATTTTTACAAAACAATTCTGGTTCATCCATTTCATTTAACGATCCACTTTCGCTCTTCTCATTCTGCGTCGCCGCCATGTGCGTATGTAAACAAAGGCACTGCGCATGCGCGTTTTACCCATATTCTGTCACGATATGTCATTTTCCTATCGTTGCCCAACATTACACCGGTATTACCGTGATATAGCCCAGCCCTAATAGCAGTACAGCAGTAACAGAAGTAATGGCAAAGATGTTATTTCTTAAATAAGGTCAATAGTTAATTTTTATCCAATTTTAAGTAAGATTGGACAAATGAGTATTTAAGGGTTGTTTTGGGGGCTGTGACGTCACAGGTGGCTTAAAAAAACATTAGAAACACATTCTAAGTGATAATAGTAACGTAGAGCAGTCCACACTGTTCACCTCCTCAGCTCTCCTGCTCAGGTCTGAAAGCTGTTTCGATGCTCTGCTCTGGATTTCATTCTGTATTTTCTCAGATTAGTTCTCCACGTGCTGGTCTGTCTGTTCCCCTGCTGTGCAGCACAGCCAGCAACCTGTTCGGTTCTCACACAGTTCTCACACTCTCCCCTGGCTCAACATCCCATTGCCAGCCCGGCAGTAATTATTAGTGGTTTTACATTCACACCTGTAGAGGCAAAATGACGTCCTTGGCAGTTTTTGGTATCATATTTTTCTTTTTTCTTTTTTTTCTAACCCACACATTCCCAAAATTCAGTATTTGGCGATTAAGCCCTGGTCTTCCTCTCTGTGGTCACGTGATTTTTAACACAGCTTAATTAACTGTGAGTTTGTATAGTTTTTGTGTTGCTCTTATTCTAAAAGACGTTGTGATCACGCTCCTGTGTTGTTCAGCAGTTATTACTGGTGCAGCTGCACATTCATTTATTTCTTATCAGATTTTCAGATTATTCTACATGTTAGGCTTCCAACAAAAATGAAAACAAATTAAAAGATCAAGTTAATTTTGGATCTACCAAAATCTTTTCCTCCTAGGATGGTTATGGTTTACTTCAGCTTGATGACTAAGAAAGGTTTTTGGAAGAAGGAGAATCCCAAAGTAATTAATCTTTTAATGAAAGCATGATGTTTCAAAAACTATTTCAAAATTACCAAAGCACATTATCCAGCAATGACCAAAATATATCATAGCTTTTTCAGTAGGAGTGAGGTTGGCTGTACTCAGAGTTAGTATGAATAAAGGCAGGCTAACCCATGTGCTGCCAAAGCCTCTGAATGACCTGAAGATATATTTTAGAGTGTCTGCTAACTTTGTCTGCACACTCTTTCTGCTCTGCAGGTTTCATGGACGAAGACACCGAGAATGGAGAAGAAAAGGTTCGAGAAGAGAAGGTCAGAGTAGAGAAGGATGGAGGAAAGAGTAATTGGTATCTTTCACTGATAACTGGTGTGCCGATCACTTTTTTTATTTTTGCTATACCTGCTGGTGTAATTATCTACAAAAGACTAAAAAAATGTATGAAAAGTCCTAAAAAAGCACTAAATAGCACATCTGAATCCTTACCTCTTTCCTCCTGAATGACTGTGGGTCCTGCTGTTGCACAGCAATGAAAACATCTTTGTAAGACTACTAGAGATCCATGCTGCATTAATCTTGTTTTTGTCCATTTATGAGGATTCAAATGCTCAGTTTAACCACAATAATAAATATCTGCACAGGTTACTCTCAGGAATCAGATTCTCTTGTCAGGTTAGGAAAGGTAGTAGTGTGGGCAAACTGTCGTTATGGGTCGTGACCTGTAAATTATACAGGTTGTTACGCACATTATTGAGTATTTGAAGATCTTCACTTTTATTACCTCTACAGCCAGTCAGCCTGCCCCCTTCACTGACATCAGTCCAGTTCTGCCAAAAAGGCTAAAGCTTCAGAGTCTGCTGTCAAAGCTGCTACCTCTCAGTTTATTACAGAGGTCACTGTTGTAGCTCGTCTGCACGGGGCAGTGGTTTACTTCTTCTAAAGTGTTTAAACCCACATACCACATTTTATTAATCAATCACTACCAAAAATAAGTTTATTTTAGTGAAATAAAGGTCAGCACAGGTTCATTATCAGAGGACATGTTGCTGATATCAAGAGTAAAAAGGACCAGTGCTGTATGTTTAAACCTGTGAAGCCTTAATCTGTGTTATTTTTCTATGCAAATATTTTGTATTTTTGTATGTTTTCAAAATCATTAGCACGGACACATCATTAATCACAGTGTAATATATATATGTATATATCTAATCACTTTATTTTTCAGCAACATGTAAAGTTTCGAGTGTACTTGTCACATTTAATGTTCTTTTTATAATGGCATTTTTAAGCATCACTTTGTCACCTTTTAATTGATCTTAACTATGTATATTCTGTTAGTACAAGCTCGAGCTGGACTGGAGTCGTGCTGACATGTAATAAATAAAAACACAAACTATCAAGAAGATTTTTTGTTATTTTGAGTGTTTCGTTTTTTAATTGCAGGGAGTGTAATTAGAGCGGAGGGGTGTACAACGAACTCAGATCAATGGCTTAGCAAGGTACAACGTATATCTCTGTTTACCTGGATAAATCATCATTGTAAGTTACGCTGAACACTTAATATAACTTGTTCCTGACCAGGTCTAGAGTTTTGGTTTAAAACTGCCTGGATGGGACAGATTTTCATTGAGTCTTTTATTGGCAGCATGTTAAAATACTCACTAACAGTATTCACTGTTAGTGAGAACTTCATGCAATTTTCAAAGATTACTTCTAAATATCTATATGTTAAAATATTGTGTTCACTTAAAAATAGATATATGTATACGGAAAACATCACACTGGAAAACAACCAGCAATTTATTAAAAAAAAAAAAGAAAGAAATTATTAGCCATCAGTGAGCCAGTCACAGTCTTATAAACAGAGACTGTTACAAATTCTTTGTTCGTGGATTTTGTTTTTAGTTGGTATTCCCTGTTTTAGCTACAAGCTAAGTTGCTGTTTCCTGATTGGCTGCAAAATGTTGTTGCATTTACAGGAAGAAGGATTTGATTTAAACTTGCAAACTTGAATGTAAATTAGATGTAAAATTGTCACAAGAGGGCTCAGTAAGAGGATGCAAGTGTGAAGGCCAGTGCAAGGTACATAGACATTAGAAAACATAGAAAGTGTGTGTGACAGTGTACACACAGATCTGCGGGCCAAGTTTTGTCCCAACACACGGACCACAGTTGTTAAAATGATGTGTAGGTTTATATCTGGGACTCCCCACCATTTGACCTTAGAACTGAAGAAGCTTCTTGGATGAGAGGTGAAACGTCTTCAAGCAACTTGAAGAAGTCCAGACGCTTTTCTTTGCAAGCTCTTTTGACTACAATGACCTGGATGACTGAGAACCTTCACAGACAAAGAGACAGAACAGACTCTCTGCTATCTATAATCCAGTTCTGAGATCCCTTCCCAGACGCCTTAATGCCCACTAACCTCCTGGGCCATCTGACCTCAGGAAATCACATTGTTGGGTTTATTAACCCTTTAAGACCTACCATAGAACCAAGTTCGCCAGAGCTTATATTATATTTTTACATGGTGTGGAGCCATTTTTGGGAGCATTTCAAGTTGCTATACATCAATACAACCATTATAACCCAGATTTTAATATTTCTGCATTAAGTGTATCGTAATTACATAAATTGCAAAAAGTGCAATAAACTACAAAAAAATTGAAAATCGTTTTGTTTTTTAACATATATTTGTAGTTAGAGAAATTTAAGAGGCTTATCCCTCAAAACTGTAAATACAAAAAAGTTGCACAAAATAGTTTCCCACCACAGGAAATTTATTTTGAGTGTCTTCATAGTTTTATTTTTGAAATACACCAATTTTTATATACTGCAGGAAAAACGAAAATAAATATTATAGTGCAAATTTGCAAAAAAGCAGCATATGCATCAAAATAAACTATTTCCAGCAGTGCAATTTGAGTTCTAAGCATCCCAGAAACGACACAGAAAGTCATAAAGTCAAACATAACTTTTAAAAACACCAGTATAGGCTCATGAGGCCCTGATGGTAAAAAATACATTTCCGCGAAAATGACGTCACTTCCGGTTTTGGGCAGGTCATAGCGGACATGCAAAAGTTCGCGCTGACGTCTATTCCAACGTAGGAAGTGTTACGAACAGCTGATCGGATCGGCAAAGCGTGTTTCTGGAATATTATGTTTTTGTTGCTGCAAGTGCTTTTTATGCAGTTTTTGCAAAGCTATATGTGGAAGGAAACCGTGACCTAGGACAAGCTGATGGCATAAGATGTAAGTACAACTCCTCCGGTTACATATGCAAAAAAAATTTTTGTGCTAGCTTACGCCGTTGCAGTGCTACCGGGATTTAAAAATAGTTACGCAAAACAGAGCGTTCTGCTCCAATCGGTTTTAAAGGGTTAAAGTACAAAACCCCACTGGAACACAAGACCACCAACTGCACGGCAAAAACAAGACACAAGTCAGAGCTCTTTGTCTCGTGGGCCGCGTGGGAAGTCAGTCAAGGCCAAGTTCACCTTCCTTTCTTCACCTGTCCTTAGCCAACTTCAACTGACTCCCTGTTATTGTCAACAAGCGGTCATACGTGAATATGCAATTACAAATACACATGACAGTCTTAAGCAGGCATATGTGAGCAACAGCGTTATCTGTATTCAGTGTGTGTGTGTGGATGCATGCGTGTGTGTTTTCAGCCATACCATACATAGACATACTTCCTTATCAACCTTTCCAGTTGCACCAAACAACGTGAACTTAACAGGTGTATGAGGTATGCTGAAAGAGCAGAAACGAGCATCTCACTAAACTATAAAACAGGAACTTGCAATAGGTCATATTTCAAATGAACATTTAAAACTGTGAAGTCTTGCACTTTAATAGAATAGAACAGTCTGTTTCCTAAAGCTATAATGGAAATTATAACGTCGAGACTGCTTCCTAGTAACAATAATAATATTAATAACAAGGTGCAATAAATACACTCTTCTTCTTTTCATAACTGAAATTAGTTACTGTGTTGTGTTGTACGCAGTGCCGATGTGGGACAGTTTTCCAATTTCATTGTACTATTGTACTATGTATAACTGTGCAATGACAATAAAGACTTATCGTATCTTATCTTATATTAAATAGCATGAATTCAGAGGCAATTCTTGTATGTAGGTCAAAAGTGATCATACTATAAATTCGATAAAGGCGACTAAGCTGGGCAAGCCTTAGGTAACACTTTACATCTATGTCACATCCCAGCTGGCTCCGAGATACAGGAACAGGAAGTATGACATATGCACCATAATGATGTTTGACTAACAAATTAGGCGCATTCATCTACAAACTGTCACTGCTTAAGTTGTCTGACCAGAAACCAAACTGATGCTGAGTGGTGCTCAAACAGGCTTAACTGAAAAACAGGAATGCAACTCAGAAAATCAGTTCCAGTTTTGCAAGATCTCTTCAGAACAACAGTGTTTAAGACCAGTAACGCTTCACCTATTGCTTTTGTTTAAGTTTTGAAAAGAAGTGGGAAGAAGTACACACCTATGACCTTTGTTATCCGTCTCATCAGTAAATATTCATCCATCAGTAAACATTCATCCAGTCTAGTTCAAGTTCAAATTTGAAGTAGACTTCAATTGTGAACTCTTGACAGGAATGAAAAAGGAAAAGAGACATTCACTGACACTAAACATTGTCTTGTTTATATTTCATAAAAACAAGATCTTTAAACTTCCTTTTTTAGTACTTTATGTTTGCGCATTGTTTTAATTTCACTGTCTTAAAGTTACATTTTCGTTTTTTATCAATGTTTTAACAGAAGAACAGAAATGTATACATTTTCCTTTGTCTCTTATAATGAGACTAACACTCTGTGACCTGAAGTCTTCAAGGATAACAAACACTGAAATTTTTACATAATATAGCATCTTCCATTCATAACTTCCAGTGTTGGGTAAGTTACTTTAAAATAGTAACTTAGTTACATTACTAGTTACTTCTCTCAAAAGTAACTCAGTTACTTCAAGTTACTCGTTACTTTCAAAGTAACTAGTTACTAGGGAAAGTAACTTTGGTCTTACTCAGAATTCTCTTGTTAATGTGTTTCTTCCATAACGTTGCCAGTCTTCTAGCTTGCTTACTTGCCACAGTGCACTGTGCCACCTACCAATAGAAAGGAAAAGATAATGTGCATATTTCCACGAGAGAAATCCCACGCCTGGACCGTCATTGACTGCTGCCATGATTCTAGCCTACGTCACAGAGTCATGTGCGCCTTTTACATCCAACACAAAAACTGCAGTCATGGTGCTTTCGATTGTACTCAGAACTCAGAAATTCTGCCTTCTGAATAGGAAGATGTAGGCAACACCAGACTGCAGATGAGCTGCATACATGGCTGGACTGGGACAGAAAATTGGCCCGGGCATTTTGACTAGAGGCCGCCCACCATTATAGTAAAAATCTTAAAGCCTTTGAATGAAAATAAACACTGTTGTGACAGTGATGTACACTGTTTTGATGGTATATATGCATCAATCTATCAATCGTTTGTTGTAAGATTCAGATAATTATTTTTTAAAAGCTAGACATTTTAAATGAGAATAAGAAAGAAAAGTATTTCCTTGTGCCCCCCTCTCCCTGCCCTACATGGACCCCTGGCAACACTTTGCTAGATCCGCACCTGCACAGTTACCAGCTGTCAGCTACCTAAAAAAGGATCCTGGGGTTATTCGTCTCTCAGAAACAGTTCATAACTTCCCTTCAACTCATTCATGTGACCTAAAAGGTAAACCTGTTTCTCCATCACAGCTCTGATGATTCAGTAAGGACATCTCCTGGTTTCATCTTCATCTTTCCCTCTCACCACATATTCAAACCATCCTGACCAGCAGCTTTACAGCTGTGGCTCCAGCAAACATCAGCTGATACTAGAAATTAATATTAAATAAATTCTAACAACAGCTGATCAAGCTTAAACGTGCTGCTGTTGTTTAGCGCGACATCCGCTGGTTTCCTCTTTCGGCGCAAAGTGAGCGATAAACAAACAAGAGAGCTGATCAGCTGATCACTGATCAGTTTTCATGATTGAAGTAGAAACGGGAGAGGGAGGGGTGAGGATGAAAGAAGAAGAGGCAGCTGTGCAGCAAAGACACAGAATAACTGCAGCTTTGTGCATTTTTCATTGTAGCTGAATTACGGGACAAACTGTTCCTTTTCACCTCAATAAGAAACGCGTAATATTTTCTCTGAATACCAGACGGGACGGTTGGCAACTCTAATAACTTATGAACAAAATAAAGTTCAACATCAGTAACACCATAGCACCCACCCAGCTGTATAGAAACTCCGTCATGCTAGCTAGCACGCAGTACGGAAAAAGTCAGCATAACGAAAATAAACTCCACCTAAACTTGGTTTATATCTGACCCAGAGAGACTGCAGGTCATAACTTCTTACCTGAAGTTCAGTTCACACTTGGACCGGCGGCCGCCTCGGGTCTCTTTTCCTTCTGCGTCCCTTTTCCTTCATCCACCTGCTGCCTCCACCACTTGCTAATGTTACTGAATCTGTGGAAGCTCCGCGATAGCCACCACACGAAGTAACGAGTAACGACCCTATCTAAATCCCAGTAACGAGTAACGCGTTCCTGATTTTGGCATAATAACTAGTTACCATGCTCGTTACCACAATAATAACGTAGTTACTGTAACGCGTTACTTAATAACGCGTTAGTCCCAACACTGATAACTTCCTGACGAAGAGTCCACTGAATTTCAGGTTAAACTGGCCTACCTTGGGAGTATGCATTGAGCCTTTCCCTGTATGATTTCTACCCATGACTACCAAGCTCTCCATGCAGAAAACACCATTACCAAATTTGCAGATGACACAACAGTCAGTGGTTTGATCATCTATAATAATGAGATGCCATACTGGGATCACTGCTGAATCTGGCAGCTCTGAATTATCTTATCCTCAACACCCAGAAAATAAAGGAGATTGTGGCGTATTTCAGAAAGAAGCAGCGACCTGAGCGACCACGGGCAGCAAACCCTCAGCTTCATAACTCTGGTGAGAGCTCCAACATCACAGAGGCCCTCCCCTGGTCTAATCACACCTCTGCTGACATCTGCAAAACACAACACCTCTACTTTTATTTACCCTGGGGAAAATCGGACTGTTACAACACATCCTCAGCTTTTACCGATATACTGCAGACCGTGTTGTCACTTGCATCACAGCTTTGGTATTGTATGACAGCTGAAGTAAACAGCAACACAAGGCAAACAGATGTCGAAAGGACTGCAGAAAACAGTCATCATTGACCCATAAATGCATCCTGTTGAAGACAACAGTGGTCTAGGTGGTAGCGCCGGTATTATTACTGATGACTCCACTCAGGAAGGCGTTTCAGGACTTTCCACTGACACACCAAAAAAGCTGATAAGCAGCTTTTGCCAAAATGGACTCTTAAAACTACAACACTTTGCACTCTGCTACTGTTACAATCACACATTATACTCTATTGTTAATTTTTGTTTTACTAATTAACTTATGTTATATACCTAGATATTTTTTTTCCTACTGGGTGATTATTTATAAAGAATCCCTGCCTATGTTTTTGTTCTTTTTTATCTTCTTGAATTTTGAATCGAATACCATGCCTTGCACTTTTTAAAACAACAGCAGAGGCTATCAGGAACTTGGGTTTTTAACATCCACTGGGCTGCAAGTGACGTGTTTAAGATAAGGGCACATATATATATATAGAAAATTCCTTGGAATTCTCACCTATCTGGCATAACCACAAGGACATTTAGGAGACATAAACATAATAAACTGAGTTAAAAATGTTTTTGTTTGTTGGTTTACATATAAAAGAAAAAAACACAGTTAAAGCAAAAAGCAGTCACCTGTTATATATCTGATCCTTCAGTAAAAAAGGAAGAACTCTGAACTCTTTTCTTTGTTAAAACATCGTCACACAAATGGTTCTGGAGTCACAATTTAAACATGTTTAGGTCCTGCAGTCATACTTGTTCTGAAATAATGATAATTAAATCATCTCTTGTCTCTTGCTAGAAGGTTACAATTTGAGAAAGCCAGGTTTTATTCTTTTGCTCGCTATGTTCAAGTGATTCGATTTGTTGTACGTGCCAGTAGAATCACATATTCAGCTGTTTGTTTGGACTGATTCCAGCTCGGATAAAACCTGCATCAACTGGCTCAACCGGTTAGACAAAACATCAGAGATATGGTGCAGAACGGTTGACAGTATCTAACGTGGACAAAATGAAAGCAAGAAACATAAAAATAAAGACATGCCTGGTGGTAGACAGGTATGGAGAGTATGACATTATCGTAGGGATGTTTTCATATCTTCCACACCCAATCAGAAGGATACACAACATTTCCGGAAGCAGTCATTTACAAAGTCTGATCAGAATGGTGTGAACTAAAGGGAAACTTACTCAATGAACCTGCACAGCAGATAGTATACCGGCATCCTGCTGAGTCCTACGCAAACAGACTGACATATTTAATGCAAAGAGGGATGTCAACTCCGGGAATGGATTCAAACCTTTTCAGTGGACATTTCTTTTTCTGAAGAGTCTTGGACGTTTTAAGAGATCTCTTCAGAACAACAGTAAGTGGTTCAAAACAGCCTCAGAAGTGACTTAGACCTGCTTTATTTCTCCCTGTTCTCACACTCAGTGGCTTTCAGCTTTATTACCTTCACCAAGAAGGTTATGTTTTTGATAGAGTTTGCATTGTGTGTAAATACAATAACTACAAAAGTTTTCAATGAATTCTGATAAAACTGTAGCATTTCAGAGCAGGGTCGTGTTAGCAGTTCATTAAAATCTGCCCTACTCACAAAGGTGTTCAAGGTCAACTTAATTGGTTGAAAAGTATTATAGCTTGGAAAGTATGGTTCTCAAAAGTGTCATGCATATTTTCAACATATAGAAGGTAATATGGGATTTTGAAGGAGGAGATCAAAGAACAAAAAAATCAAACAACAACTGCGGAATTATTCTGTTGACTGTATTTAAAAGGTACCTGGACTGTTCATTTTCAGAGACCGCTCTCAGTGCCACCTTCACTGTCTTTCTTCATGCAGGACATAAGAGAAATAAAGGCATTGCTCTAAATGATAGGCTAAAAATATGTGTTGTTCTAATTGCAGAGAAAGAATTTTGCCTCTTCCCCATCTTCAAAGACAAATAACAGACTCCACCATCTCTGGGATTCTCCCCGTTTCCCGACATACACTCAGAAGCTGTTTATGTTTATCGGCGTAAATTATAGTGTAAAACAGACATACTTGAAGCAAGTGACATCAAAGCACTGTTATTTAGGATTGTGACCAACACATCAAAGAAATTCCAACAAAGCTTCTTCTAACACACACAAATCTACTTTCAATGTAAAAACAAGTAAGCCTTGTTTTGATATTGGCCTTGAAGTTTTTCCTCTTGAGTTGAGATTTTGTTGTTAGAAAACAAACTAATACTGCTGATGGTGCTCTTTCGAGTGAGTGCAGAAAGTGCTTCCTCTTCTGTGTTATGTCTAGTTGTTGTCAGGGCAGTGAATGACAATTCAGAGGTCAGGGGTCTTGAGTTCATGTTCACAGCATGAATTAAAAGATTTCTCGGTGCTTCTCAGTGTGCATCAGTGCTTGTGTGTCATATGACATAACCTTTAGGAATTGATCGCATCCACCTTGTCCAAGTAGCTTGGAAAGAAAAGTCTGGACTTCTTTAAGTTGCTTGAAGATGTTTCACCTCTCATCCGAGAAGCTTCTTCAGTTCTAAGGTCAAATGGTGGGGAGTGCCAGTTATAAGCCCTGTGGGAGTAACCCACCGAGAGGGATTTGATCCCCTAAATGATCCTCTAATTAATCACATGAGCCAAGGTGTGAAAGCGGGTGTGGGTCACAATCAGCCAAGGTTTTGGGTGAGCTCATTGTGGAACCTAGTCCCACCCTATCATGTTATTTCCTGAGGTCAGATGGCCCAGGATGTGAGTGGGCGTTGAGGCGTCTGCGAAGGGATCTCAAAGCTAAACTGGGACTCTCCACCATTTGACCCTAGAACTGAAGAAGCTTCTCGGATGAGAGGTGAAACGTCTTCAAGCAACTTAAAGAAGTCCAGACGCTTTTCTTTCCAAGCTTCTTAGACAACGATGACCTGGATGATTGAGAACCTTCACAGATATATCGCATCACCTTGTTTTAGTGTAAGTTATTCACACGTATTCCTTTTATCTTTCCTGTTTAATATTCTGAAAGTAAATAAACGAATGAAAAGAGGAACACTAGCTATGACACGAAATGACATATTAAATTCAGTTGGACAAGAATAATGTCTTAATGTCTTTCCAGTTTTGTTTCGTAATGATGATGTGACAATATGTATCAATAAACCAAACTACAGAATTCCAACAATTATTACAGTTGTTATTTTAATATCTGCTCTTTTATGCCAACACTAACAGGGAATTTTAGCAAAAGTAAGCACCCAGGGGCACTCAATTTTAGAATTAACCTTGCTCCATGATATTAGGAAAATAAGACTTCAGAGAACTGAACGGTAGGAACTGTAGGACATTTTGACAAGTTGTAGTTTTGGTGCTTGATAAATTTCACGACCATATATTTTGAAGTTAACCCTCTCAGGCCCAAATTAAGTTTTTTGTTGCTAATGCACAACCAAGTCCTGCAGTGGTACTTGTGAGTAAAAGAAACTCAAAAAATATGTATGTGGAGTAATCAGGTTGTTAGTTTTTAACTGTTGCAAATCTGCAATGTCTGCCTGGAGAGGGTTAAAACACAGAAAAAACCCAAAAACGCTATGGAGCTTTATGGAGTACTATTGAGAGGCAAATGTTACAGTCCCATTTAGTGGAAGGAGAGCAAATTATAAACACAACTTCCAAGAAATAAGATCTTCTTTAGTTTTATAAATGTGCAAAGAAATAATTAAATAATATATAAATATTTAAATAATTAGCATATCTTAAGTCAGTTTTTAAAACACATGTTATGAAACCACATTGAAAATCTGACAGGTAATGTAAAGGTAATGTAAAGGGTAATGTGACACCCTTGTCTCAATGTCACATATGCCATACATACGAAACACAAAGCCACAATGTGTTGACATAGCAGTACAATAGATCACAAACAGAGCGTTGAGTCCTTTTCTTTTAGTACCTACTCGGATCGTCTCGCTTCTGCTCCATCTGCTGGTCCATGGACAATAAATAAATACATAAAAAATACAGGCACAGAAATAAAGCGAAAGAGAAGCTTCATCTACAACCCACAGTCAGAGAGGAAGAATTTTGTTCTTTGTTTAATAAACCTCTTCCTGGTTCACAATCAATGTGTGTGTATTGCTATGAAAGAGGTTGCCACTCCTTATAGACACACCCAGTGGTTGCTTGAACGGTGCTTAAACTGTTGGCAGGTTTGGACAGGTATTCTATAGCAAAACAGCTGACTGTACCTGTCCCAGCTGAGTGGGACAGGTAGACTGACATCTTTTATTTATTTATTTAAAAAAGGGAAACAGCTGGTGTAATTTAAACTTTCTTATCTTTTAGTGGACAATTTTTTTTCATCCTGATGCTTAGAAGAGTGCTTGTGTTTTATGAGATCTCTTCAGAACAACGGTAAGTGCCTTACTGACCCAGTTAGAAAAATATTAGAAAACATTAAAGGTTAATTTTGAAGATGTCGTAAAACATGCACCTTAGTATACTTACCTTTTTTTTCTAAAGTGACAATTACAATTGCTTTAACCAGTTCAGAATTTTATACTGAAATTTGAATGTAACCAAATACACAAACACTGAGTATACATAGAATAAGTGGTGCATTGCCTGCTGAGCTACATCTACACCAAGCTTTTTATTCTTAAGTCCAATTGTCTAACATTGTTCTCTAAATTAGTTTATTGTGTCTCCAGGCTCTTCTCTTGATTCCTGGGTGTGTTTGCATCTTCTTAAAACATGGACAAAAAGGAAGGTGAGAAGCTCAACACATAATAATTCACACAGAACACAAATTCACATTTTTAAAGTGCAATATTGAGTCATTTGCATCAAACCTGAAAAAAAAAATTCAGGTATTTGAAAACCTAAAATGTTTCAGAGCATTTACTTTCTATATTAATTTTGTCGTTTCTGTTCTTCACAGGTGCACATCAGGTATTCAGTGATGTTGCATCACTGATGGCCCTTGCTGGTGATAAATGTGTGTTTTGCCAAAAGAAAGAACGTGCAAACAAGGATCACCTTCACAAAAAGCATCTCAAAGATGGAATTTATTTTTTGGAAAAAAAACAAGGTAAGGACTAGATGTACGTGTAAACAAAGTGGACTTGGGGATTACTACACACTACACTATTCTTCAATTTAGCATTTAAATGTTTGTCTTGGTTATTAGTTTGTCATTATTTAAATCAGTTTATAATTCCCCTGATTTTCTCGAGGCATATTTGTTTATTTGGCTTAATTTGTTTGCTGTTAGTAATCTGCTTGTGTTCCTTTTTAGTCTTCTCTTAAGAAAAAAGGGACACGAGTATTAACAGTGCTATTTCTAAATCATATGCCAGGTATTATAGGTGCACAGCTGTGTAAATATGAATTGTGGTGTATAAAAAGTTACAGAGTCCAATGATGTGTGTTTAGTCTAGTTTAATATTTGTAGGTCTGCCCCACGTGGATAAACCCACGTAATCTCATTCTGCTCTTATTATTTGCAGGTCCCTTTTCGAAGCCTAGTCTAGTGTGTGTATGTGTGTCTCCAGAAAAAAAAATCTTTTGGCCAATTTGGATGTTTGTCATGCTGTGTGTGATAAAATATGTGTATTAGTTTATGTGCGTTGTTCAAAATAATTAAAGAAATATGTATCAGAGTAGAGCCCTTAGTTGATTATTTTCAGTGCCATTAAAATGTTGTGCCAGCCTTTCATTCCTAACATATTTCCTAGTCCATATCAGTGCAAATATCCAGTATGAAAACTTTTTCTTTTCAACTGGCTTTTTTGGTCCCTGGATTGCCAGTATGCCTTTCTCCCCAAGGTGTCACTGACTAGGTGACTTTGTATTAACCATTTCATGTACTGAAAAGCATTTACTCACTTGTTTTTCAGAGAAATTTGTGGTGGCCTGCTATTGTAAGGATGTCAAAGGAGCAAAGAGAAGCCATTATCATTGTCCGTTGTGTAACTTTGCAATTTTAACACGATCTTCTATCTTCACGAAACATTTAAAAGACAGACATGGTAAGAGTTCTGCTATGGCATCCGCAAATATCCACAGATCTTCTCAGCATATAACTACCAAGAAGGGGGAGAATAGCTATCTTTTAGTGAAGATGCACGACATCATTAAAGCATGTTCTTTTTTATAGAGGTCTTTAAAGTTAAATTTAAACGAAAAGACATCCATATCATTATACCAATATATAACATACTTTGTGCCTTATTTTTTCAATTTCTTTATTCTGCAGGTATCAAATCAAGCAAAAAACAAGGTAATTTAACACTATTTTATTTTATGATTATACTGTTATACTTTGATATACAGATAGATAGATAACAGTGATGCAATTACCTCACTGTCATAGTTGTTCATCATCTTTGAACCCACTCGTGTGCCTATACCTTGAAAAAAGCAACATCAGTTCATGGCAATAATTTATTTTCAGAATGAAACAAAAGCATCTTTATTAGATTTTAGAATGATGTGATTAACAGCTGTTTTTTTGTTTTGTTTTTTGCATAGAAACCCCAAGCTCTTTAAAAAGAAAGGCTGAAAACATTAGCGATGATTCCCCAGAGGACTCAGATTCAAAGCCCGAACATTTTTTATGCACCCCCTGCACAGCTATGATGAGTAAACAGCCACACATAAAAAGACCCATCAGAGAAGTACATCACCTGGACTCTGCACCGATGACATGTATTGATGTTATAAATGGCATTTATGTCACACCAGAACACACAGAAACACAACACAGTCCAGCTTTTCCAATTCACGTCATGAAGTCTGCTAATCCACCACAAATAGACTGTGAGGTTGAGAAGTGTCGCAGGTTCATGCAGATGGCTCGATTTTCGGGAAATCCGGGAAAAGAATGTGTTCATTTAGAAAGAACAAAAAATGCCAAGCCATATGTTAAGCCAGCAGTCCTTACATCAAAATCACTTCAGGACATGTTGAGCAGAGGGCTAATGTCATCTGAGTGGGGCGCAAAATGTAAGGCGCTCGACAGTGCTGCCAAACAATGTGGTGTTGATAGCGTATTTCCTGTGTGTTATGAAGATCAGGGGCCCTCACAACAGTGGTATTTTTTCTCAGTTTTTACAAATGAAACTGACCACTGGTGTCAGTTCCAGAGGACAAGGGTGACATTTGATTCAGTAACTAGAAAATGGAATTGCCAGTGTCAGGGAACAGAACGATCTCAGCAATGTATCCACGTAATGATGGGAATGTGGTGGATTTTCCAGGAGACATCAGAGAACAGCATTATTAGTGAGACATCAAAAAATATATCCACAGCAAAAATATGTAGAATGACAGAATATATTTACACCAAAAAGCGTATTCCACGTCCGAAGGACCTGAAGTTAGGCACTCAAGAGGAAAAACCACCGCCATCTTTTGTTCCTTGGGAAATCACCTGTCCCTACTGTCCAGGGCCGACCCCTCCTCAGCTTAACGCCCCAAAAGTTATCACCAACCAAGCTGTGATATATGGTCTTAGCAATTTCCACAAAGGTAAGTCACAGCAACAACAAAACATGCAAACAGTGTTATGTGTATGCCTTTGGCATACAACTATCTTCAACCTATTACAAAGTACTTTTCTTTAATTATCAGGTGTCTCCGTTGCTATGAAAGAGTGCCCACGGTGTGCTAACACTGTGAGATTTCAGGAGTATTCCTCTGGTTTCCACAATTTTAACAACCACATCTTATTAACACTACCTCTATGTGAACTCCTGCTGTCAGGTTTGGAAGTAAGCCAACTAACAATGAATTGTGGCACCACTATTTGGAAAGTGCATTAAGGAAGTTTATTACAAATAACAACAATAACAAAACATATCCATATTTTGAGAAAATTAATCTCAACATGTTTGGACATTGAAAGCCAATTCTATATGTTGTTTAATTGCAGAACAAGACAACCAGTGGACGTATGCTGGACACTCTGTCAGTACTTAATGACAATCGCTACCACCACCAAATGGTGAAGAAGGCATTCCACCACTTTTTGTCATTATCAGACTTTGACTTCAACTTCTTTTGCTACCAGTGTGGACACCACCCAGCTGTGGTTGTGGCAGATGGCAACTGGAAACTAGGCTTTGATGTACCTCGTAAGGACAATGTCTTTTCTCTTGGAAATGTGTAAACTACTAAATTTCGGTGAAGAATTAGATAAAACTGCATTGTTAACTGTGTTTAATTTCATTTGAAGTTGGATCATTTGAAAGGCCAGATCCAGATACCATATCTGACAAGGATCTTGAAGTGGATATCGTCAAGGCATGGACAGATCTGGACAAATCACTCATAGCAGAAGGCCTTATAGCAGGTTTGTTATAGTGTGAGAACTTTACACAACAATAGTTTTAGAACCATCTAGAATTATAAAGCACAACACTGTCTCTATTATGAATATTTGTACAAATCAAAAGACTGTGTCTTCCAAATAGGAACATCTGTTGCAAACCCATACTGCAAATCTGTTCACCAGTCTACTATGGCACCATGGATGGGAAAGCACACTAGATTGAGGGATATCCTTCCAAAAACTGAGATTAAAAAGGCACTGAAAGAAAAAAATGATCAGAACATACATTCACCAGAACAAATAATTGAAGACATAATGCTTCAAACCACTGACTCAGAGAAGGTAAAACTAATCAAATTTCTATTTGTTGTTTTTTTTTTTTAACATTTACTTTTGTCATTGTTACTGTGGATCTTTCTTTTTATAGAACCAGAAAAAAGAATCCCAGAATGCACTGGGTATGATTAATGGATTCAAGGAACTACACCCAAAACTTTCCAAGAAACTTCAAAAAACAGGTGATGAGTTTTTTTTTCTCTTTGAACATACTCAAATTTTTAAAAAAGTACTTTTGACATATAATTTTTTGTAATTTATATATTTTTTAGGTGGTGTACTTCATTTCTCCTGTGTCCATGGTGTTGTTTATTATATCAATTTTCTTTTCTGGATGGAGTCAGCAAGGGACCATGCAGATGGCTTGCTAAGTTTTAAGCACGTTCCAACCTGTTACATTTCTGACATGGCTGGTGAGGTTGCCAGCCACACTAATGACCAAACTAATCAGATGTTTTTTAAGCCACACAATGGAAGACTTTGTGCACCAACCACAGATAATCTAAAACTAGCAACCAAAAATGAACTAAAGGTTGAAATGCAATGGGTGAAGAACCTCAGATTTCCATTACCAGTGAAGTTACAACAAAATATAAATGGAACACCAGCAGTACATCCAATCACAAGGACATCTGACAGGTATTCACTGTATGATCAATTCCACCAAATAAATCCAAGACATCCAGAAGATAATTTAAGAAGCCTCGTCATCTGCCCAACACTTCGACGAGAGGTCAACTCTGCAGTAGCAAAACAGTTCAATCAAGAGCTTGAATCCATTTGGCAATCTTTGTGCCAAATGAATGAATCCCACTTCAAACAGACTGTGAGAGTGTTGATTGAACTACACAATGAAAAAATTAACAGGACATTTAAGGCTGATATGGAGGCTTTGGGCAACACACAATTGTCTGTTGGACTGCATGGAATGTTGGGATTTCATACTGCTGGTAGGTTTGACTGATATAAGATATAATAATAACTCATAAAAATATCACAGTTTTGTAAGCACAGGTGTCTTTGGCTGGGAAGGTAGAGGATGTCATCTACTAGCGAGAAGGCTATTGTGTTATTCCCCGGCTCCCTTAGTCAATGGTGTTGGTTTTTTGTGTTAGTGTGTTTGGCTAAAAAAAATGTATGAATTTTTGAGATCGAGCCTTGTAGTAAGCAAACAGTTTGAGTGCTTGAAAAACATGAAATGCGTTGTTTAGACGACAGATCATTGCTCAGTTTTGTTTTGTTTTTTAGAAGGGGAGGAACACAGTGTGTTGAAATCCTCATCCATATCACAATTATATGCCACAAGTGATGATGAGAAGGTAAAAAAACCCCTCATATTTCACTTTGATGTTGACATACGGAACATTATTAAAGTTCTTAAGAGTTAGTATGCTATCTTTCTGTGCGCATAAAGGAGAAACTCAATCAGCTACTCTCTGGATCCCGTGATGAAACTCAAGCCCTGGCTTATGTTTCACGAAGATTTCCAGTCTCAATAAAAGACATTAGCAGCGTTTGCCCACTAGACTTGTTGCTTCAGTCATCATTGTCATCGCCGTGGTTGACAGATGATGTAAGTGCTGAAAAATAAAATTGTTTTTGTTTTTTACCACAATTAAGAGCTTTGTTTGTTAAGAAATCATCTGCCAGCCTCAAATCTTTTTTTCGTAAACATTCCAGGCTGTTAACTATCGGGTGGGGCAGCTCGCTCAAGAAAACAAGGTGACTCATTTTCATTTGTTTCCTTTATGATATTTTCATTGGTCAATGAGTATTTATGAAATGCTTAATGAGATGTTCTATTTGACAGTGTGGTGCTTTAGGCACTTTTGATTTCACTTTGTGGCACCGGGAATGGACCAAATCTGGAGCAGTCAGTGATGAAGTTGCCAAATGCATTCCGGTAGGTCCTTTTTGCATAATTAAAAACATAAAAACAATAAATAAATAAAAAATCCCAAACATAAATTTACAAAAACAATATTGCTTTTTACATGCTACATGACCTGTGTGCACCTACAACTGTTACGTTTGTGCTACAGGACTCAGAAAAGATATTCCTTCCCAGAATTGTGGGTCATTCTTCACCAGAGACAGGCAACCATTTCATCCTTTGGGTGAGCCAAAACATTTTAGGAAAGAGATTTCAGCCTATAACATTTACTCTTTTTATATTTTTCTGAGCATTTAAGATCATATATGTTTGTAGGTGTTTGACTTCAAAGCCAAACAGATTAGAATATACGACTCACTGATGACTTCCAGCAGCATCAGTGATGATGACATGGACCTGCTCAGGTAAAAGGAGATTTTGTGCTACAGTTTTAGTTTGCAGGTAAATGAATGCGATACTGATGGAGCTGAACTGCTGCCACTCTCTTTTTTAGAAACGTCTTCAGGTTTTCTGGTGGGCTTCAAGGTTGGACAGTCAAATATCCTCCACAGTGGAAGCAGGAGGACTCCGTTAATTGTGGTGTTTTCGTGTGTTCGGTGAGTTTGCTGTCCTGGGAGCTGCTACTTTTGCATGATTTATTGGTTGCTCACGTGTTGGGTCATCATTGTTAATTTTATTTCAAACTAGGCTGCAGAAAATGAAGTCCTACATCACAAGGTCACTGATGATGCTCTGACCCTTAGTGAGTGCAGGATTCTTCGTCTGCACCACGCTACACAAATGCTGAAAAATGTGAAAGCTGAGGTTAGAGAAATAGATATCTCAGTATAACAAAATATTTACTGGTAGTATATGAAATATTGTGTGATAATATTAAGGGTTTTGTTATTTAGGATTTCCCACCGACTATGGAAGACATGTTGAAGATTCGACAGAAAGAAATGGAAATACAAGAAGCTGGAGTTGAACAGACCGACTCAGGGATTCATTGCATGGCCATGCAAATAAAGGCATGCTTGTTCCAGAGAGTGACTGGGAAAACCAGGTGTGCATAACAACACTGACAACTAAACATTATTTATGTATCAAACATTTGAGAATGAAAGTTACTCTTTTAAATTTAAAATTCACTTTGATTTTCTACAGTGTTTTTCATGACCACAGAAATCAATGTATGTGGCTACTGTGCACTGTCTGCAAAAAATGTCTGCATTTTGAGTGTGCTGGTGTGGAGGGAGACTCGAAAGACTGGGAATCAAAGGGTTTTGTTTGCGGATGCAACCTTACAACTAATGTGTAAGAAACTCTTGATTTGAATATCAGTTACTGTCATACTGTTGTTGTAAGTTTACATATGGTCATCATAAGCATTAACATTTAATTTTGTGTAATTTTGTGGTTCGGTAATGATTTCTTTAAACTATTCTTTTTCCAGGGTGGAATGATTGCATCACAAATATCTTGAATGACTTAAAAAAATGTAGTGCACAATTTTTATTTTAGATTTTCTCTGGTCCACAGAGTCAAAATTGTACATAAGGGCTCAAATATAGACATGTACTAAAGTGTTTAAACAAGTGGTTGTCAAGGTTCTATGGTGCTATTTACCTTGTCAAGGCTAAGGCCTATTACCTTCTCATTTCTGATCACCCAAAAGTAATTTATTTGACAGCACTTATTGGACTGACCAATACTCCGAATAATGAGAAAGTCTAAGTGAAGATATAAGAAGGAGAATTGTAAATTTACACAACTTGCGAAGGTCTTTTAAAACGGAGTCCCTGCTAGGGCCGTAACACTGAGCTATTTAGGAAAATATGTGTTTGAAGGACTAAAAAGCCAAAAACCAAGAACATTATGCCAAAGGTCAAGCATTGTGGTGATAGCATCATACTCTGGGGGTGTAAGGTGCCCTGGTATATTGTTACCTGGTATATTGGTACAAGTAGGTTGACTAATGAAGAAGAGGGACTACCTCTAAATTCTTCCAGTTTCCGTCAAATTAGCTGGAAGGTTGAAACTTAGACACAATTGAGTGTTCCAGCAGGACATTTATACCAAAAACACATCACAACTCATTTTGGAATGCATAAAACAGTCTAATATTATTAAGCTTTTGGAATGGCCTCCCTAAATCCTCAAACTTAAATTTTTTGGACTATGCTAAAGAGCTGGGTAAAGAGCTCCAAGCAAAGTCATTAGGCTTAAGAACTCTACTAATTTTTCCAATACTCAAATATCAAGTCAGAATTTTGATTCTGTGCGGCTAAAAGAAAATACCAAAATAAATTCAAACTAGTGCACCCAATTTTTGTATTTGTTGAAACAACTGTAACCCACATAATTTCCTTAAGGATCAATAAAGTTATTTTATTTTACCCTGGAAGCAGAACAGTAAAAAAAAAAAAATCATTAGAATCCACAAATTACCATGACAACCATAAGTGTAGGTAAACATCTGACCTGTACAGTATAAAGATTTAAATACAAATGTTGCAGATTGTGGTTAATTTAAGGCTCGTGGGCAATGCTTTTGTCTCAAACAGAGGTGACATGCTGGAGGCTGTTACAGTTACAGAAATCCTTTCAGATGAAGAAATTAAGGTGATTTAATGCATTCTAACGTTTCTTCACTAACCTGTATGTCATGTTATCAGCTACCATACATTTAAATCACATTTTATATTCTAATATTACAGGATTTGGAAAGAAAACTGCAGAGTGGACTTGTTCTCTCCAATCGGATGTATCTGTGGAATCACAGAGAATTTGATCCTGAACTTCGCAAATATTACAGTGAACATTTTACTTTATTCAGTGACATAAAGGTATGTATATTCAGTGTTTATGATCTTATTCACACTTACAACTTGAGTTTAGCATCCATAGTAATCTGTAGTTTTTCACTCAAGTATGTTTACATAACCTAAACATTTCAGGATCTTTACATTAAAAAATATAAAGTGTCTTGAAGCAACTGTTGTTGTGATTTGGTTCTATATGCATAAAAACTGAACTGCAGTGCACTGAACAGAAACAAATTCAAAAAAACAGATTTTATATCATGCCCTTCAACTATTAATCTGCAAAAAGTCTACCCAACATTTGGCCCCCCTCAGCTGGGGCCTCTAGCCCTGCTGCGACAGTAAACAGAAAATGTAGTTAAATAAGTGGATGGATGAATGTATCCATATCAGGATTAACATAACTAATAAGCCAAAACTCTAACTGCATGGCAACATCTGCATAATAACACTGAAATAAGCCATTCTAAGGCTTAGTAATGGGATGGTAATACTACAAAAATATATAGTTTTATATTCATTTTACTACCATGTATTTTAAATGACTTTAAGACACTTTGTGACAATTGTTTATTGTTTTTTACATTTATTTCATTAGTTCTATACATTGCACTATACAAGCAAATTTTACTTTTACTTGGTGATGGTGGCAAGAAAAACTTTGTTGGACATTTTCTTAACCAGTAAATTGTGTCATGGCGGGGTGTGTAGATGAGGTAGACCCAAAAGCAGACACGGTGGAGACAGAACTAAGTTTCCAAAAATAAAGTGAGCCTTTATTGTGGCTGATGGCATGAGAATAACACTAGAGACACACCGAAACTGGGAAAACTAAGGGGACTAAGAACACTGTGTAAATTAAAAGACTATGACACTCTGTGAAAACAACTATGAAAAACTATGAACACAGAGTATCTAGGAATGCTATGAAACACAGTGAAACAATGAGGGAAAACTATGTCAGACAACCTGACAAAGAACAGTAAGAGACAAAGGACTTAAACATACACATAAGGTGATCAGGGGGAGTGGAGACACATGAGGAAACAGCTGACTAGGATGAACATAATGATGCACAGGAAATGTAAACCAAAACACAAAGACATGAAAACTGGACTTTTACAATAAACAAGAAAACATGACAAGACGCAGGCATGACACAAACTTGACAACATTAATCAGGCAGGCAAGAAACATGACCAATAATACATTTAGCTCTGTGGGAGTGGGAGCATATTCGAGCTGACAGTGACAGTGCACCAGACATGCAACCTGTGTCCTATGCTTTTACCCCATGTCTTCTGTCCTTTTTGGTATTCCAGACAGAAGAAATGATCCAAAGACTTGAAAGAATTCTGTCAACGCCAGTGGAGGAGCAGCTATACCTTAGAGAGGTCATTTTGCCAGAGGTGAGCCGAGAACAAAAAAGATCAAAGATTGAAAAAATGTTGTAGATATTCTGAATGAATTATATGTGTCAGAAACAGACAAGCATAATTTAGGACATGTGGTTTTTACTATAATTAATTTCTTGAACGGAGAATGAAAACTGCAGAACTTCAAGTGAACATCTATACAAGAAATACAGCTTAAAGGTGGTAACTTTAACTTTATTGTTGCTAAGGTTTTGATTCGATGGTTGCAAAGCAGCGGGAAAATGTGCAGATACCAAGCTGAATCTATACTTCTGGAGGGCACATCTTACAAAGGGGTGGAAATGTAAGTTCCATTGTTTACATTGTAGGTTTACTCACAGTTTAATCTGATTGTGCTGACTGAGTGTGGCAAAGGATAATTACTCACGTTTGTATTTTTGTTTTTTCTTAATCAGTACAAGAGAGACAACAGCTGGTGATTCTGGACAAGTAGAAGATGTAAGAGAAAACACACACAGACACACTAAAAATTACATAGCAAAACACTTTGTATAAAAATCTACACTCGAGTGTCCTTGTGTGTGAGTTTCAACTTGCAAGTTAAAAAAAGAGGAAGGCAAAGTCTGTGATGTACGAGCATTGTTTTGTATTTTACATGTAATGGTATTAATACTGTCAACACTTTGTCTTTTTTTCTGCAGGAAAACACTTTTCAAAGTGACTGCAAAGCTGCGGCTGCTTTTTGCTACAACAAGGACTTGGATGGAAAAATTGACCTTCCTGAGGTCAAATTGGAAGAAGAAGACATGCAGATCCAGGAGGGTGGTCACCATGACGATTCCCAAGGAGAAAATGTCACATTTGTATATCAAAAAAGCGATGACAGTGACAGCGCTGAGACAGAACTTACAATTTCTAAAGAAATCTTAGCCATGTTCAAGAAAGAAAATGAAATTCCTGACCTTAACCTTTCAGGCCCTAACTTTATAAGTACTTGATTTCTGGTTTATGTTTGTTTCTCTTCAGTCTGTCTTTTGGGTGGCTGTGGCTCAGGAGGTTAACCAGGTCACCAACTAATCAGGTTTTTGGTTTAATCCTCATCTGCTGCAGTCCTGCATGCCAAATATCCTGGGGCAAGATAGTAACCCCAAGTTGCTTTTATATGAATATGAAAGCATGTGCATGTAAGCTAGAATACACTTACATAGGAAAAGCATTTTTAACAAGTGTATGGATGAAGTAAATTGTGCAAAATCATTTTAAATGCTCAGACTTGAAGAACTAGTCCATTTACCAGTCAGTGTCCATTTGTCTACCTCTGATTCCTGAGCGCCCTGTCTGTGTCTGGCCTTAATGCTCTGTCTACGTGAATACCTTTGTTGTACCTTATCCCTGTATTTTCTCCCTTCCTGTTCCCAGGCTCGTCTCTCTGTCTTTTCCTCTGTGTCTTTGTCATGCCTACGAAACAGACATTTCAACACTGTATTAAGCTTCTGGAGCACAGATGTTTTGAAACACTGCTCCAAAGCCTTGTTCAAAGCACACAGGGCACATGACTGCAACTAAATGAAGTGTTGGTATTGCAGTTTCGGCAGGTGTCTTACCTGCTGCTTCGAAGCATAGCCAGTCGCAAGCATTCACATTTTTCTATTAACCAGAGTCTTTAGGCAAGGCAAGGCAAGTTTATTTGTATAGCACAATTCAACAACAAGGTGATTCAAAGTGACAGAGTTTACAGAGACATTAGAAACAAAAACAATTAAAAAGCATGATTTAAAATTGATTAAAACAAGCAAATAAACTAACTAACTAATTAACAAACAAACAAACAAACAAAACAGTATATAAAATCAAAACAGATCAAATCAGAACAGTAGATAAAATCAGTAGTTAAATGTAAGTTTTGAAATTTAAGCTTAAAGTGTGGATTTGGTGCTTTATTCAAATGCAGCTGAGAACAGGTGAGTCTTCAACCTGGATTTAAATAAACTGAGTGTTTCAGCTGATCTGAGGCTTTCTGGGAGTTTGTTCCAGATATAAGGAGCATAAAAGCTGAATGCAGCTTCTCCGTGTCTGGTTCTGACTCTGGGAACTGATTAAAGACCAGATCCAGATGACCTGAGGGATCTGGAAGGTTCATACTGGGTCAGGAGGTCACTGATGTATTTTGGTCCTAAACCATTCAGAGCTTTATAGACCAGCATCAGAACTTTAAAGTCTATCCTCTGACGGACAGGCAGCCAGTGTAAAGACCTCAGAGCTGGACTGATGTGGTCTACTTTTTTGGTCTTAGTGAGGACTCGAGCAGCAGAGTTCTGAATGAGCTGTAGTTGTCTGACTGAATTTTTAGGTAGACCTGTAAAGATGCTGTTACAGTAATCAAGCCTACTAAAGATGAATGCATGGACTAGTTTTTCCAGGTCCTGTTGAGACATCAGATCTTTTATCCTTGATATATTCTTGAGGTGATAGTAAGCTGACTTTGTTATTGTCTTAATGTGTTTTTCTAAGTTTAGGTCTGCATCCATCACTACACCCAAATTTCTCGCCTGGTTTGTGGTTTTTAGATGTATAGATTGAAGTTCTCTGGTGACCTGTAATCGTTTTTCTTTGGCGCCAAAGACTATTACCTCAGTTTTGTTTTGTTTGGCTGGAGAAAATTGTGGCACAACCAGTCATTGATTTCCTCAATGTATTTACCAAGAGCCTGTACAGGGCCTTGGTCTCCTTAGGACTTGTATTTATTGAATTAATGCTTATGATACAACTGTGAATGCATGAAACAAAATGTTGCACTCTCTCATTATTATTTTTGCTGTGGACTGTAAAGACCAAAATAGACTATCCACTCACTGAAACACTGGAATTCAAAGTGTAATTAAACAAACATTATTTAAATAGATAGAAATAATATATAAATATTTTTACTTTAATGATTACTGGCACATAGATGAGAGAAAGCTAGAGACAGAGACTGGTGGGTGGGCTTCATCCCCTCCCATCAGCAGAGCGACAGAGCAGCTCTAGTTTTTTCTACTTTCTGATGTTCGACACACATAAAGAATATATTTATAAATTTAAAAAAAAATGCTAAACAAACACATTTATCAATTACAGGGGATGTATTTCTTAACATTTTTTATGACAAATGTTTTTTTTTTCTTTTCTCACTGATGCTCCATTTGTTAATACCTCAAAAACAACAGGAGTAATGCAGTTTCACTGTAGCCTAAACTCCAACCTCACCATAAACATCATGCCAGTGTTACAAAACATACAGCAACCAAAGCAGTGTGAACTTCATCCTATTTCTTTTCTAGCATATACATTGTGTTGACATAGAGATATTCATGTATTTAAGCTCACAAATTAGTATGAGTGTGGGTGTTGTGTGTATATACTGTCTACATCCCCCTCACTGTATTTACAGTTTCTGTCTGTCAGTTTTCCTCTTAGATGATTTGATCTGTATTGATCTTTTTTTCCCATCATTTAGTCAATAAAGCTGTTTTCTTTTTAAAATTTAGTTCTGTTTGCCATGTCGTGCTTTCAGGGTCCTTACGCTATCATCCACACACCAACTCTCATGACAGTTCGCACGTAACGGTGCTATTAGTATTTCTTGTGTCATCTGAATCATTCTGACCTTTTGAAATAGTTGATGCGTTGATGCTAATGCTTTGGAAGAATCCGAATTTGAAGTTGTTAGAGCCAGAAGTGACCATAATTTGAACACAGAAAGGCTAAGTCATCAGCTAATGCTATTTAGCTTGTGTGCCTAAGTTAATTACTGATCCTGTGTTTTTTCATTAAGTGATTTTTTTTATTCATTAATATTTGATCATGTTATTACAGTTGATGAATGTATGCAAACCTACCACCTTGGTTACACAACCTTCAAAATGGAGCTACCTATAGAAAACTATCCTTTATTATAGTAATATCCTTAGGCAAGACACTTCACCTACCGCCTACTGGTGTTGGCCAGAGGGGCCGATGGCGCGATATGGCAGCCTCGCTTCTGTCTGTCAGTTTGAATGAAAACACATGCTGTTGTGACAGTGATGTACACTGTCTTGTTGGTATATGTATGATTTCTATACATTTTACATCAGATAAAAACGTTGGTCCCTGTTAATGCCCTACCTGGCCCCCTGGCAAAACTTTGCTAGACCCGCCCCTGCACAGTTACCAGCTGTCAGCTACATAGAAAAGGTTCCTGGTGTTATTTGTCAGAAACAGTTCATAACTTCCCTTCAACTCATTCATGTCACCTACTGTACATCATCAACAAAAGAGTCAGAGAAACTGAAGATGTCTTTGTGTGTAAGCGACTAGGGTGAAGACCTTTATTAGATTTCCATGGTCTTCGAGCCCTGAGAACAAACTGCATCACTCATCTGATTGTATCTCTAACATTTCTAAATGGCCCAGGAATACTTCCAGAAATCTCTGTAGGTTAACACAATCCACTGTGCCACCTGCAGATGCCAACTAAAGCTCTATGATGCATATTTAAACATAGTCCAGAAGTGCCGTCATGTCTTGTGGGTAAAGACTCATTTGAAATGAACTGTTTCATAGTGGGCAAGTGTTCTTTGCTCATAATGGTCCAAATATACATTATTTTTGGTAATCATGGACGCTGCTTTCCTGGTGCTAAAACGGAGGAAGACTTTCCAGTGTGTTATCAGCGCTTAGTTTAAAAGCCAGCATCTCTTATGGTATAAAGTTGCGTAAGCGCAGTATGGGCAGCTTGCATGTTTTAGAAGGAACTATGAATGCTGAAAGGTTTATAAAGCTTTTAGAGCAACATATGCTGCAGTCCAGATTACTTCTGTTCTTAGTTGCCTAAAACATGTCTTATAGGAGCCACTGTAGCTGCGATTATACACTTGAATTGGAAAGAAAGTTCAGCACACCCAGGGCATCTTTGCCTTATCTGGATTCTCTTACCCTAACAGTGGTGATTGGGATAAATGATCACACAAAGCTGATTATCAGCTCTCTAAGTTAACCCAGGGTTTACTCATTCACGTAAGGAATGATGTTGGAAAACTCTGGCCAACTAATGTACCAGCAGCCTAGTGACTGATTTTACCAAGACAGAGTAAATAATAATATAGGAAAACATGAAGAGGTTACAAATACAAAATACAAGTAACACAACTGCTGTGGATAGGCCTGTGGTGTGAGAGGAAAAGCAGTGTAGCACTTATCAATATCAAAACTTTATCATTAAGACATAGGAGAGTCAGAGTTATAATAAAGTATAAGAGTATTCTATTAGTTTAATATTAAAATACCATAAAACTATTTTAGTTTTATATATAAATGACCCACACGCTGCAGTGTGATTGCAAACTCTTTACTTTCAGTTTGCTTTTTCAACAAGTTTGTGCTTTCAGGAGCAGCTTTTCAGCTCCTCATCTCTTAGCAGTGCCTTCCTGCTGCTCCTGCTCCTGTATGCTTTCGGTGGCTACTCAGGCATGATTAGTGCTCCACCCCTGCAGCAGAGCAACTAACCACACCCCACTACAATTAATACTTACAGAGCAATACAATGAAATTAAAAACAAACAAACAAACAAACAGGAAATTGTGTCTAAGAATCTAGCTTACTGAAGCTCATAACACAAGGACACCAGATGCTATTTAAAAAATACAATTGAGTTAATCAAGTAAATAAGTTACCATGGTGATTTACCCCAGTAACCCTGTCTTCATAGTTAAGAAAACCAAGGATTCACCCTGCATGAGACAAAATCCTGCTTTGTAGTACAGGCCTGTGGTCGTGTGTGACCTGTTAACAGTTATAGTTAGGTTCACATTTACGCCATCTAGTGGATCATTGGAGATCTAGTGGAGAAGTAGAAATGAATGAATCAGGAGCTGGCATACATATTGCACAATTCACTGCAGAGAGTCGGTTTATATTTTGACATGTTTGTCACAGACCATGTCTTTGACTGCTGCAGGTTATAACATCACCTCAAGCAACAGGTAGTGAGTACATCAGACTGCTATATAAAAAAATCAATCAACACTCATACAGGAAATATATAAAAGTCCTGTGAAGTACACACAGAGGTATGTTTGTCTTTGCTTATTGTTCAGCATAGATGCTTGGTTTTTCCACAAGGTATATGAAGGTTTTTTAACCCGTTCAGCTCCACCTACAAAATGCATTATCCTTGGTTACAGACTTTAAAAAAAGTCTATAAAGTCAGGATTCATCTGGCTTCATTTAAAGCACTTTGAAGGTAATGATTTGATACCCTGGTTGTTTGAAATTGCCTGGATTTAAATAGCTAAACTTTTTGAATTCACACACACCTTTTGTTTTCTGTCAGTGTCTGTGCTCTGTGATATATCAACTTTATTGATTTAGCTGTGTGATTATTGAAAACTGTAGTCGTTTCTTTTCTTTTTTTTTCAGATCAAAGAAAAGTATCAGTCACACTTGGAGAAGATGCCACTCTGCAGCCATCATAATGTTAAAGTGGAAAAAGCCCAGCCTGCAGTTGCACCATGTATTTTACCTTAGACATGACCACATTCATGATGACTACCAGCATGGATTTCTTAAAGGTCGAGTGACACTGAAAGATCCGGAGTGGAAGAAGACAGGAAATCTTTCAGTGATTCTCAAAAACATCACCATGAATGACGCGGGAACATATGAATGCCATGCTGGATACAACAATGATGTGAAGCTCATGAGCACAGTAAACTTGAGTGTTGTTGATCCTCCAGGTGAGTGAGTAGAGTTGAGTGTGTGTGTGATCAGAGGTGAAGCTGCTTCCTGGTTGTTGATGTTTGTTTCTAAAGATGTTGTTGATGAGACTTTGTAGAAAGCAGCTGGTCTGAGTGATGTGATCAGAGTGCAGTAGATAATGTCTGACAGCAGTTTGATTCTGTTCTGTTCTTCACTCATCACCTACCTGACAGCTGACACCTCACACCTGTTTCTCACCTGCAGGTCAGACACACACAGAGGATGGAGGGAAGGAGGATGGATCTGTTGGACTGATAGTTGGTCTGCCAGTTTCAGTTGTGTTCCTTGCTTCTGCTGCTGTTGTTGTTGTTGTTGTTGGGTTTTTGATCTACAAAAGACAAACAGGGCCATACCAGTCTGGACACACAGTAGAGAATGAGCTGCAGACTGCTTATAAACATATAAAATCTGTTTCATCTCTGTCAAACCTCCTGTTTTGTTCTGTTTGTCAGTGGCTCTGTGAACTTCAGTGTGTGTTCATGTGTTTTGTTTGAAGATGCTGCTTAATCTTTAACAATGTTCTGTAGTCAAAATGATTCAAAGCTTTTCTTTTCTCAAGAAGGTTCAGAAAGTGTGTGGAGGTCTGCAATAAGTGACATTTTTAAGTTATGCTAGTGTTCCAGTTTGTCCTCATGGTGGCAGCTTCGTATCTCTGTCATAATGCTGCTGTATGGTAGGCTTAAAAAGCCCAATGCGTTTAAGCTTTCTTCCTGTTAAAGAGAAATCTGTCCTTCCCACTGTCACTGAATGCTTGCTCACAGTGGGGCGTCTGTTTGTTAGGGTTTTCTCTGTAATATTGTAGGGTCCTGAGGTGATTGTTATTATGTTTTGGTCCTCTATAAATAAAATTGAATTCAACTGACCTCACTGTAAACAATTTATTTTCCTGTGTTCAGTCACTGTCAGCACAGAAAAAGAAAGCAAAACCAAACAGAGAGTTTCCTTCACCAAAGCTCCACTAGTCTTCTAGATTTATCACAATTGCACTGTTATCTTTTAAGTCATTTTGAGTCTCATTTTACCTCATTGGAAAAAAAGTAAAGAGAAAAACTGTCACAAACACTGCAGTTGACTCGAGAGCAGGACTCAGAGGAATCAGAGTTCAGTGTGTTTATTTATAGTGGTCACCAAAAACGTGCTACGTACAAAGTGGAAGAGGAAAAGGGAACAGGCAACTCTATTCAGCTCAGGTAGGCTCGCCACACTCCAGGGAGGTGACTCGGTGAACATCTGTACACAGGGAAACACGAGGTGAATTTCTTCAATGCTGATGAGATCATCAATGACCGGTCGGGGATTTCCTCAGGTGCATAAAGCCACCGGCGGGAATCCAAGAGAACAAACAACAGCAAGTGATCACAGATAGACGAGAGGAGAGACAGAAACTGAAGCAGAGAGAAAGAAAAGATGAAACCTGGTGACATCAACCAGGAAGAAGCAAGTAAACGTGCACATTTAAGGAAGCTAGAGTCACGAGATAAAGTGTTTTTCTTTTGTTAATCATGTGATGTAGAAAAATAGATCACATGGTTGGTATTTTTAATGATTTAAAGCCTTGCCGTAATGGTCTATTTGATTCACCTTTAATGGTTTTTTTAATTTGTTTTTTATTTTAACTTGCTAGATATGGGACAGACTTGAATGAGGAAAAGAAAAGGGAGAAAGGACGAGGGGGGAAAGACAGCGGAGAAGAGGGACGGGGATAAAGGGCAAAAAAACAAGAAACAACTAAATAAGCAGACAAAAAAATAAAAAGAAAGTTTGAGCTCGCTCTATCCTCACTCTCTATTTGACTAATTATTTAGCATGCTGGCTTTAAATTCAAATTTTATTCAAATTTGAATTTAAAGCCATTTATATGTTTGTGTGTGTGTGAGAGTGATACGAGTATTCTGAGTGAATTTTAGGATCATGCTGTTAACACATATTTATCCTAATAACTGATCTTTTAGTAAAGCTTCTGTACAGTTATGGTTACAGGTGATCTTCTCAGCCCCAGAAACACTCAGCCTCCAGGGTTAATACAGCCTCGAGATTCATCTAAACACTATATAAATGACGACAGAATTTTATCAGAAACATGTATAATCATTAAAACACTTTTATTTTATTTTAAGCAGTGTTTTACAACATGCACAAAAATGTAAATAAATAACAACCAATGACAAAAAAATTAAATAAAAGTCAAATATTTGGAAATTTGCTCATTGTTAGATTACTTAGAACTGTTGACTCATGTGGGAAAACGTAACTTTTCGTGTGACTTACTGTCACGTGATCTATAACCACCTTCTTGTTGATCTACACACAGCGAACATTCCTCCTTCAGAAACTTGTCTCGACATGTTCGGAAAGCTGTTTGAACTGCTATTGTTTGCATCTGTTTCTCATGAAAGAGGGTGTTCACACTACATACCTGAATCAACTTGTTTACCAGATCAGAATGTTTGTGATAAAAATAGCTTTTACAAGTGCAAACAGAAACCCCCGGCTTATTGTGACTTTATTTTTAGCTGCTTGCTTATTTACAAGAAGTCACAACATTTAATTCGGCACAAATCTTATACCCGATTCCCTTCTTGATGCAACCCTTCCAGGGACTTGTGTCTCATCCCAGTATTGAACTAGTGATCCTTCATGTCTTACACAAACATTATGGAGCTATTGAACCCTGCTTATTTCTCCCCATCACTAAAAAATGCATTCAAAACAGTTTTAAATCATTAGATGGACATTATGTTTTAAACACATCAGGGAGGAGTGGAAATTTTCTTAAGTTCAAAACTTTCCCTGCTGCTGATACATGCAGCTGTGTAGAACACACACGCTGCTGATCAAGTGCAGATATCTCGTCATACACGAAGTACACACTGGTACAGAATGAATTGCCAAATGTTGCAGCACATTAGAAGACATGGACACAACAGCATCCTCATAGATGAGTACTCACATCATTATTGTCATTGCCATTGACCAGAAAGTACCACTGAGATCAAGATTACCTGATCAAAGCAGAACCCACACAAAGTTAATAAAAGTCATAAAGAAAGGAAATGCAACAAATACAACAAAAAATATAACAGCAATAAAATATAACAGGTTTACAGCATAATATACAAAAACATGTGACCCCAAGTACACCACCCACAGATCTCCTTTACTGCATTACTTGTGATGCACGTAAAGTCTCCATAAATCAGAGTCTCTCTGTAACTGATTCCATATCCAACATACATAGTAAGAAAATGCTGTTTTTGACAGATTTACTGTAGGTCCCTCATTCAGAGTGGCTGATTAACTTTAACTATTGGCAGTAGTGCGCAGAAGGGTACAAAGGTGAACTGGAAGTTTACCTGGTGTCACTTTATTGAGAAAAATATCCCAAATCTGTTTTCTGTGAGTGGTCAGTGATGGCCAACCCACCAAATCATAAAGAATTCAATGGCGTGTCAGAGTCTTTGTCTTTTTAAACCTAGCATGCAACGTTGAATCAAGCCGCAACATACAAATAGTCACACAATCAATCCATTATTATATAGTAAAAATTCACTAGCTGGGACCACATCTATGAAACTATGAACTGGTGCTGCGGTTTGGGGAAGGCCTCGAAGGAGACTGGAAGCGACTCCCGGGCCAGGCAGATCCCCATGTACTAGCAAGAAGTGAATGACGGCTGGAAGGGGCGTGAATGAGGTCCCGCTCCTGAAATTCAGATGATATCTCCACGTAAAGCAAGATTTAAGATTCCCAACAAGATTTTGTTAGAGAAAAAGAAACTTGTCATCTGTCCATATACCCAAGTACCTCAGATATATATAAGATATAACAATATGTTTACAGTAATATAATTTCCACAGTACTGAAATAAAATGTGTTCCTGAAACCAACTAATTTTATTTGCTACACACATGAATCTAAACCTCCTACAAACACAAAGACAAAAACAGCAGCTGGAACTGTACTGTTATAGCTTAAATGTGTTTAATGAAAAGTAACATGTCCCCTTAATGTGCAAACATAACAACAGTTTTTATGTATATGTTCCCTTTTTCACCAAATAATTAAAGAGATTTTTCACAAAGATGCTAGACACCAAATTCAGAATGTGTTTGATTATCTACAGCTGATGTGTATCTGCTGGTGTTTAGCATCTTTCTTTCTGTCTGTGTCACATCATCTGCCTTTGCTGATGCTTAAAGACATCTCACCTTCTCTTACATTGTTTCAAATGCTTGAACATAGATCTGAAGCTTTCATTTTCATTTTTGTTATAATAAACATGAACAGATATAAGAGCTGCAGAAGCTAAAATCACCCCCAAAACTGACAGACCAACAATCAGCCCAGCAGATCCATCCTCTGTGTCTCCTCCTGTCTGACCTGCAGGTGAGAAACAGGTGTGAGGTGTCAGCTGTCAGGTAGGTGATGAGTGAGGAACAGAACAGAATCCATTTCCTCTTCAAACTGCTGTCAGACATTATCTACTGCACTCTGATCACATCACTCAGACCAGCTGCTTTCTACAAAGTCTCATCAACA
>NW_005187862.1:138909-143717 GCF_000239375.1 Pundamilia nyererei
TATGTTCCACTATCAGCAGTCGTCACATCCTTCAGAATCAGAGACACGTCTCCATCCTTCATCTGTCTGTCCTGCAGATCCACCCGGTCCTTAAAAGATGGATGCTGGTTGGCAGGATCAAAACCCTTGTTGCGGTAAAAAAAAACATATTCGTTCTTCAGATCAGTTCTAGTCCACTCTACAGCTGTGATGGTTATGTCGTCATTTGGAGCTCGACATGGCAGTGTCACGCTGTGTCCAGACTCAGCTGTGATGTGTTTTTGGTCTGAAACTGGAAACAACACAGAGCAAAGAGGTTAAAGGGACGAAAGTACAACTGTTCACCTGTACAGCATCCCATCAGTGTGACTACTAAGCTCTGCTGAACTGCAACATGAGGAATTTAAATTCGGTGGATATGTAAGAATGACTTTTCTAACAAATGATGCGCAAAAAGTTAACTGTGTGTTTTTATTTCACCATTTTTGTGAGCAAACATATTTTGCTGCCCTTTCTGTAATCATGAGAAAGAAGTAAATGAGGAACAAAAGCTTTGCTGTAAAAATGTTGGTAAGATCATCATCATCAGACCAACACTGATACTGGTGATGATCAGTACCAGTGTGACAGGACTGATCATCAAGGTTAATGTTTCTTGTTACATCACAAAATAGACATGTCTGTGCAAACAGCACTCTGTTCACAACCCGTGTGACCACTTTGCTCCTGCTACCTTGCTCTGCTGTGTTTTGTGTTTTGTGACATGACTGCGCAGACAGTGTGGACTCCACCCACTGAGGTGGTGACAGAGAGAGAACTACGAGATGTCCGTGATAACTGTGAATGAAAATACTGACAATACTGCAGAGTTTGTAGGAGAGAAACTGTGGCAACAGTCTAATTTATACAAACACATGAAAAAGAGCAGAAGAAAACCGAAGAATAAATATGAAGAGAAATCCTACAAACTCCTTCACGTTTGTGTTTTTCTTTCTTCTGACCAGATGCAACTTTCTGCACTTTTTCTTCAATGTCCATATACTTTAACACGGTGACTATTTTTTTCCTCAAAATGAATAATAATAATAATAATAATAATAATAATAATAATAATAATAATAATAACAACAAAAATGTGCGTTTACTGTTTTTCTTGCTGTGGCCGTCCTTGCTGGACGTGGTTCATCAAATCAATACGGTAACAAAGAGATCTGATAATCTGACCATCAGAAACTGAAGCACAGCGGGTGATTTTACGAATAAAACTCTTAAAAAAAACAGCGGATGTGTGCGCGTGTGTGAAGAAAAGGCTTAAACTTGCTTCATGAGCTCCAAGAGCACCAATGTGTAAGACTACGAAGTTCAGCCGAATTTTAACCACGTCAGTTAAACGTCAGCATGCTCTTTTATTTAAACATTCAAACCTAGTCGAGAGGTTATGCTCTCCTCCTCTATATCACAGAGCGAAAAACTGCTTGTTTTAATTAATCAGATAAACCTCACCTGAAGAGACCAGCAGGAAGAAGACAAACAGTAAATTGCGCCAAAGTGGCGCTGATCCTCCAGCAGACATTCACCGCACCGAGTATTTGGGCTGTTCCACAACTACTGCTCTTAATGTCCGACAGTGCATTTCCAAAGAGTTTGATCTGTGAAACCTTACACGATCATCTAAATTCTAAGCTTTTATAAATTTTTGTTTGGGTTGAACTAAAAGTCACAGATGCCTATCTTTACCCTTACAGCTTGATTGCTGCGATCCCTGACGCACTCTGACGCACGCTTTCATCTCCGAGAAAGAGATGCACACAAACAACATACCACTGACCAGTCGTAACAAAGTTATTAAACACATTTTTTGGAGGGGGTGGGGAGGGGGGTATTAGCACGTCATATAAGCCAGAACAGGCGGTGAAACATTTTTGTTTTAAGAAAAGGAATCATGGTGGGTCAGTCATATTGTATCATTAATATTATTATTGTTATTATTATACCTTCGACAATAGAGCTGAAATGTCATATCTCGGTAATGCTCAGAGACTGAGCAACTTTTGCTTGAGTTATATCTGGATTTTCTGCAGGCACGTGCGCCGGGGGGGGGGGCTTGAGCACCCGACCCTTTCCTGATGGTGCCCAAAGTGCCCTTCTGTTGAGGCAACTTTGTTTTAATTTTTTATGTGTGCGAGTCCTGTCTGTGCCCCTCAACAATACTATTTAACAATTAATCACATTTTTACTAAATAAAAGAATCTGGCTTGCTTCAGTCACATGATCACATTTAACCAATGATCGCCCTTGACGGCAGAACGCGCTGGTTACGAGCCGGGAACGAGCTCACAAAGAGCACGCGCATTTTTTGCAGTCTGGGGCTGTAGGAGAAACACAAATGAACTCAGAGACACAGACTGATGCGACAAAACCAGTAAGTAGGTGTACTTACTGGTTAGGAGTATTAGCTTATTATGGACACGTTGGTAAGCTGTCTTGTGGCAACTGGCGAGTTGAAACAAACGAGCCTGCTGTGTGTGCAACAGCGCGACAAACATTACCTGTCCTTTTATTAACTGCACACATCATATTATTATCAAATAAAACATGTTTTTATTTAGAGACACTTTTGATTAAATTCGTAACTTGGAGTCGTGTGACAGATATCACATATCTTTTTTTTCTTCAATCACACAGAAAAAATTAGGGGCAGAAACTGATCATCTTAGAGAACTGAAATAATTTAAAAAAGAGGACAAGCTGTTAAACGAGTCCTCCTACCTCCATGGTTTCGATATTCCAGCTGTGGCCACACCTGCTTTAACCTGTGCATCCTCCATCAGCTCTTCCCACAGCCTCCCCTTTCATCCATCCTCCAGATGCATTTTAGGAACTGGGAGATCAGCATGGAACAGTGAGACTGAATTCTGTGTCACAGACAGGACGATGGAGGAGATGAGGAGGCATAAAATGTCCCATCCACTGTCCCAATGTGACACAATTTTTTAAGCCTTTATTTCAAAATGATTATTACTTTTTATACTTCCAGATATGTAAAAATACATCGTAAACAAAAGCTTAGGTCTCAGGTGGAAATGTCTGGTTGATCTCCTGTAGCATTTAAGGTCAAAGGTCACATTAAAACTGTCAGGCACTGCAAAAACTAATGCTCCACTGCTACCACCTGCTGGCTGTTATCATGCAGTGACTGATGCCTCTATCCATTTACACTTACCGGCCACTTTATTAGGTATACACGTCACATAGTCTCTGTAGATTTGTCCATAAGGGGGCTCACCTGCTCCACCACATACTGGTCTGTTGGACTGATATCTGGTCCAGTCATCTAATTTCAGATGATTTGAGCTTTAAGTCATGGTGTATCGTCTTGCTGGAAATGGCTCACAGAAGATGGCTGACTACACTGATGGACACTGTAGTCATGAAGGGATAGACATGGTCATTAACAATACTCAGATATGCTGCAGTGTTTAAATGACCCTCAGGTGGTACTAAGTGGCTCAAAGTGCACCAGTAAAAATGTCCCCACACCATTACACCACCACCAGCCTTAAGAAGAATGGATTCATACTTTGGTGTTGTTTACACCATATTCCGATCCTTCCATTGGAATGTTGCATATTCCAATTTTGTGAAGTTTTGATGAACTCATAGTTTTAAGCCCTTTAGTCAGAAAGGAATTTTCTAATACTGGACTGATCATACTGGACTGCTTGGGTTACAGTGTAACTGAAAGCTGCTATACAAACTGCTACTAAAAAAACTATGATGCTGTGTGTTTTTATGCATATTTTCTGAAACTATTTTATAAATTACATCCCTACATAGTTAAAAATGGTAGCTACCTACCAGTGTATTTGTAAAGAAGGGGCAAACCCTCAATCAGATGAAGAGGGCGGGCTTTGCTATATATCGCTGACAAAAAGAAAAGCTCAAATGAGTGAGAAGGACGATGAAGGAAACATCTGTGCTGTGTCTGCTCTGTAAGTAGAATCTCTGTGTTTGTTTGAATTCTTGTACTTTGACTGTCTGCTCTCCTGATAACTGATGATGGAGGAGAAGACATGAAAAACAAATCAGGCTGAATTCAAGGTAAAAACAGCAGGCAGTGAAAATCTCAAATCATTCAACTCATTACATGAACACAGCTGGACGGTGGACATGTGACTTTATTGTGTTAATTAAAAGTATCTATGTATGTATTTATGAGTTTGTATATACTCACAATAGAGCCAAACTTTATTGAAGCATGTTGCATCAATGCGAGTTTGTGCGTTTTTCAGCTGTTTGTGTGGAGTTGTTCTTCATGTTCACCTCAAATCCACCTGAGTGTCAATTTTCTCTTTAGTTCTGATCTCACTGCTGAGCTGCACAACAAGCCAAGGTCAGTAACCTTCTCCTGTCACAGTTGTAACAGTTTGAGACATTAAAAGATTTTATTTAATTTTATTTTATTTTTTTTCATTGTAACCCTCACAGCTCGTCTGACTGTGAGTCCCAGCAGCTCTCAGGTCTTTAAAGGAGCCTTTGTGTCTCTGAGCTGTGAGGAGGACGACAGCTCTGCTGGATGGACTCTGAGGAGAAACACAAGTAAACGACAGAGGACTCAGTGTGGAGATGGAAAATCAGAGGGCTCTTCCTGTAACATCAGCTTCATCATCCCACTCGACACTGGAGTTTACTGGTGTGAGTCCAGAGAGGGTCCCAGCAGTAACACAATTAACCTGACAGTCACTGGTAAGCTGAGTGTGTGGAGTTAGTGTTGATGAAGCTGTGTGTAAATGGATGAAATGCTGTAGTTTGTCTCTGTGTTGAGGTGG
>NW_005187862.1:143976-147238 GCF_000239375.1 Pundamilia nyererei
TGACGACAACTTAATGACTGTGTTTGCTTTATTTTAGACAAACACACCACCACACCTCCAACTACATCCACACCTCCACCTACGTCAGGATCGATTCCAACATCCTCATCTGCTTATGGCTCCTCTCCTGTTCTTGCTGTAGTGGTACTTGCTGGATTAGTCTGTTTTGTGGTTTTGCTGGTGTTTCTGGTTCTGCTGGTGATACGATGTGTTCGTTGGAAACCTGAAGGTGAGACTCAAACATCTGGATTTTGCATGTATGCCTTTATTTTGCAGAATAATCTAAAAATTTCTACCAGTCATTATATACTTTTGTATTTACATTTTGTGCAGATGTTGTCATTTCTATGTTTGTGTTATTTTTACGGATTATAGTTACAGAGATGTAGTTTCAGACCGATTAAAGCTTATATAAAGTGTCAAACTGTCAACTGTCATGTAATTTTTATAAAATGGGAATATTTTGGGACATCCATCCATTCATCCATTCATTCACTTCCGCTTATCCCTTTCAGGGTCGCGGGGGGCACTGGAGTCTATCCCAGCTGTCTTAGGGCGAGAGAAGGTCTTGAGTTTAATTCCACCATTAGGCTGAGGTCTTTCTGTGTGGAGTTGCAGGTTCTCCCTGGACGGTCCAGCTTCCTCCCACAGTCCAAAGACATGCACTTAGTGGGTTAGGTATTTTGGGGCAATTTAGGGAAATATTGTGAGGAATTTTAGAACTATACAGTATAATCTGTAGCTGTTTGGAAAGCAAGTACTTAAAAATGAGTTGAGCTGGACATATTATGAGAGAATAAGAATTCTGGATAGAAATCTATTGGAGCTTTGGTCAGATATATTACCTGCACTGATGTCTTCTGTATGCCTTTTGATATGCAGAGAATGACCCAGCTGCAATCTACTCGGGAACGAGATCTGAAGATGTCAGTTATGGACAAATCATCATCAAAGATAAGAGCAAAAACTTGCAGATAAGAGGTACACCTGGTCTTCTTTCCTTTATGTCATGGTTCAGTTCTAGAGCCATAGCTGTGAACCTTTGTCTTGCAGTTAATAATGCAGGAACTGTTGCTCACCTAATTTAACTAACTGCTTAGTAAACTTTCATTAATTGTGATTCTACTGAGTCTTCTGTTCCTAGGACTACACTCTTCTATATTGCATCCACTTATCCACTTCAGGGTTGTTGGGCGTTCAGTTGGTTCAGTTTTAGTTTTATAGCACCAAACCACAACAACAGCCATCTCAAGTCCCTTTAAACTGTAATGTAAACATTGCACAATAATACAGAGAAAACCTCAACAATTAAACAAACTTCTTTGAGCAAGCTCTTGGTGGCAGTGTGAAGGGAAAAACCCTTTCAATAGCAAGAACTCTGCAGCAGAACCAGGCTCAGGGAGGAGCAGCCATCTGCTGCAACCAGTTAGGAGTTTGGAGACACTTCTCTGGTGTTGTACTTTGAATCTGTTTGAGCCACACTTCTATTTTGAGGATTACATCGTTTAATCACTGACACCAATTTTGACCTTCCACACCTGCTCAAGTCTTTCCTAAAGATGTACTTTCCATTTTTCATTTCTCTATTTTCTTGTGCTCCTTCTTCCTGATGTTGCTGTCTGCTGGGGTTGCCACATCTAACACAACGGCAGTCTTCTGCTCCTTGTCAACCACCAAATAAAGCTTGATGTCATCTATGTACTGAACAGGAGATCCAATCCCAAGTCTACATTTTCATCTGCTCGTATTGATGAGCTGGTCCAGAGGGTTGAGGTCCATTCAGAACAGCAGTAGGGAGAGTGCATCACTTTGGTATATTCCAGACTTGACGTTGACTTGTGTGATTGCGCAACACAAGCTTTTAGCTTGATGAGTTTGTTGATGTCTTGAGATGTGTGTAAGGAGGAAAAGACCTTTAATACAATGACTCATTTTCAAAGTTCTGCATGTAAAACCACAGCAGCTACTTCCTGTTTTTGACTCCAGCTTACTGTAGTTTTAAACTGATAAAAACTCTCACCATGGCCTGTCCTCGTTGTAGAACGTTTTTGCTTTGCACTCTGTGCAGAAGTGTGTCAGCCTGCATGGAAATATGATGGCATCTTTGTGGTCATTCAATTATCTTTTTCACGGATATACCCTCGACTCTTTTTGGTTTCGGGGGTGGGGGAGATGCAGTGTCACCTCAGAGGTAAAAACTAATAAAAGAAATCTGAAACTGTTCATAAAAGCCATTAAACAACATTATCATTATGCTGCATAAAACAATATTTAATAACCATTAGTGTTAAAATATAAATTACTGTTATACAGTTGAGCTCGATCACTTTCTGCACAATAAAAATATAGCAATTGCTGTAGGCACAAGTCTACTCAGAGATGAGGATAGTAGACATCAATTGTTATATCATCATCAATGGCAAGGAAAAATAACCTAAGTGGTGCATCAGCTTTAGTCTCCAACGAGAGGTTTTGTGCTTGATGGTTAAAGAAAGTGAATCCTCAAAATTATGATTATCAAGTGAATTATTTTGGGAAACCATGATAGAAACTAATTCCCACAAAATGTAGTGCACTATATTGCCAAAAGGATTCAGTCACCCATCCAAATCACTCGGGCCATGGGTCAGGCTCGAACCCAAGCCAGCTGCTCTCAGCCATGCACCATGTGGTGATCTGGAAAGCCTAGTGAGCCAAACCGAGCCTCACACTCATCTGTCTGTTAACTTCACACACAAGTGTGGGTTTGACAGTTGCTATGAGAACGGTACTTCCCTGACTGCATTGTGCCAAGTGTAAAGTTTGATAGAGGGGGGATTATGAGGGGGGTTGTTTTTTAGGAGTTGGGCTTGCCCCTTTAGTTCTAGTGAAAGAAACTCCCAATGCTTCAGCATCCTGAGACATTTTGGACAATTGCATGCTCCCAACATCGTGGGAGCAGTTTGGGTATGGCCCCTTCTTGTTCCATCATGACTCCATACAATGTGCAAAGTAAGGTCAAAGTAAGGTCAAAGTAAGGATGAGTGAGATTGGTGTGGAAGAACTTGACTGGCCTGTGCTTTGGGAATAACAGCGGAGACTGTGAGCCAGGCCTTCGCTTCCAACATCAGTGCCTGATGTCAGAAATGCACTTCTGGAAGAATGGTAAAAATTCCAATGAAAGCACTCCTAAGCCCTGCCGGAAACCTTCCTAGAGGATGTAAAGCTGTTATAACTTTAAAGGGTGACCAAACATCATATTAAATCCTATGGATTAAGAATG
>NW_005187862.1:147781-148899 GCF_000239375.1 Pundamilia nyererei
CAGTTAAGCGAATCAAAATTAGCCCCACATGTGTCTGCTGTCTGATTTTGGTACAAACACATGTTTTTAGCTGGATGAACAGAGAAAATCTGAACAGACCAAACATTCTTCACTGTGTGTTCTCAGCCCCTCAAACCTGTTCTTTAATACAGACTCATTTTCAAACACCGGCATGTAACCACAGCAGCTATTTCCTGTTGTTGACTCCAGTTTACTGTACTCTGAAACTGATAAGAGTTTTTACCACAGTATGGCCTAGTTTTGAAACATGTTTGCTTTGTACTCTGTGCAGAGACATTTTGGAAGTCAGAGGGGCTTCAGAATTTTTGGTTACTGTGTGGTTCATGTAGAGTTGAAATACTTCAGAAGTTTTATAGCAGACAGCTAGAATATGTAAATACAAGGTAACAAACAGTAGCGGTTTTAGATACAGGCGACATGGGCGGTTGCCCGGGGCGGCATCACGGGTATCGGCAAAAAAAAAAATGCTCGTACTCATGCTGCCCCGACGTCAGCCAGCGCATATTGGGAATGGCATAGGCACCGATCGGTTTTCTATCGCCCATTTGCTGGGAGTAAGGGCGCCCTTCGTTTGCGAGGTGCGTCTGCTGCTTGCGGCACAGGGAGGAGAGGGCGGGGCGGCGGGAGATTCCCTGAACGGCTGGAGCAGCATCTAAAAATCAGCTCGCAAAATAAAACAAAATAAAAACAAACTAACAAACACGTAAACATCAGACATTATGATACAGACTTATAATTTGCACCGATGTTTTTCGAAATTCTATATACGAAAAGTGAGCGCGAGAGCCCTCGGTGCGCCTGCTCACTGCTGAAGTCCAAGTAAACTTTATTGTCATCTCCGCTACGTACAGTCCAGTATATAGAGAGACGAGATGACGAGGCTCCAGTTACAGCAGTGCAAGTAAAAAGCCATCAGGTCCTCAGTTTAGAAAAAAGAGAAAAGAAGAGGAAGAGAAACGAGCAAAAGATACAGGTAAGCAGATGTGTCACTGGATAATGGCAGGTCATCCTGAAACAATCAGAATCAGAATACTTTAGTAACCCCTAAGGAAATTATGTGGGTTACAGTTGCTCCAAGAAGAAATGGTAAAAATAGT
>NW_005187862.1:149292-151221 GCF_000239375.1 Pundamilia nyererei
TAGCTTTTTTGGTATTTAGTGATCAAATAATAGATTTATGTAAATAGTTTGTATACCACAGAGGGGTACATGCACTTAGGTCATGGTATTTTTATTTATAAGCCAAATGCAAACCTCGTCTGCCTTCTCTAGGTATTTTAGAGTAGTCATTCATTTGTTTGAACATTAAATGCTAATAAATCAAGCCCGCTAATCAGTCAGACCCTTATATGTATTACCATACACTGGGATAATATTATGACAGCTGTTGAGTGAAATAACTCACTTTCTCCTCAAAGCTGATGTGTTAGAACAGAAAAAAGTGGCCAAGTGTAAAACTTTGAGGGAGTTGTACAAAGGCCACATTGTGATTGCTAAATGACTGGATCGAAGCATCTCACAAAACTAAAGTTTTGTGAGATGCTTTTGTGAGATGCACTGCAGACCAGGTGCTCAAGGTCTGCAGTGGTCTGTATCTATCACATCTGGTCCAAGGAAGGAAAATAGTGAACCAGTGACAGGGTCGTGGGTGGTCAAGGCTCACTGATGCATGTAGGGAGCAAAGTGTGGCTTCTGTTGTCCAATCCAAAACGTAAGCTACTCTACCTCAAAGTGCCAAACAATTTAATGCTGCCTTTGGTGTAAAGGTGTCAAAATATAGAGAGCATCACAGTTTGTTTTGTACTTGGCAGTGCAATGGGCATATGAGCCTCAGACGTGCCAATGGAAGAAGAAGGGCTGGTGCTACGTTCCAACACCAACACCAGTAGGGTAAAGTGTCTTGCCCAAGGACACAACGACCAGGACAGAGAGGCCAGGGATCAAACCAGCGACCTTCCGGTTACAGATGCGCTTCCGAACCCCCTGAGCCACGGTCGCCCCAAAAAAGGGAGACAGGGAGGCACAATGGTTAAATTAAAGGGTTTTGATAACGTTCCGGTTACTAAATAAACTAAAAGAGACGGACAAGCTGCTATCATCTTTTAAAGAAAGAAAACAACAAAACCCAGGTGTTGGTCAACAAACTAAAAGTAATTCACAAAAAGCTGAGTCCCACCTTGCAAGTTACGGGGTTTAAAAAATCTGTTGTTAACATCTTGGTGCCAGATAAACCAGCACACTTTCAGGGGCCTAGTGGAGTCCATTACTCGACAGGTCAGGACTGTTTTGAGAAGAAAATGGAGTTCAACACAGTGTCAGATTAACTATATGTTGTGCACGGACCCCTGTAATCTCTATGTGTTTTATTAAGCAGAGAGTGATCCAGCTTCAGTCTACTCAGCAGTGAGCATAGAAGACATCACTTGTGGATATCATCAGACTACAGGACAAGAGGTAAAGAAAAGAGGTAAAGTTACCCTTTACTTTAAACTTTGAACACAGCCAAGCTAGCCGCACAACCTGTTTTATGATGCTAAGCTGAGCTAACTATGTCCTGAGTGCGTATCAAACTTCTCTGCTGTCTTTTAGAAAGACATCAGTTTATTTAGAGCTACATGGGCAGCAGAATGTAGTTAATGATTGACTCAAAGCGATAGATACCAGACAATAAGCCCCAGTTTTGAGATGATACTTAAGGGCACAACTCTGTATGATATTTTTTCTTATTACAGTACATCGGTGATTTCTAAATGTAATATTTTCCAATCAGTACCAATTTCTAAAACATTGATACATACAGAAGATAAACAGATATACACTCCAGAGCTCAAAAAACACAAATTTAATCTTTGTTAAAAATGCAACCAAGTCAATATTAGACAGAATTTAAAGACAAAATGTTTTTGTTCAGCACAAATTAAGTTAGACTACTACTACTTGGACTCTTTTGATTATTTTAGGTTCTGTGATTTAGTGTTTGTGTTGCTAGTTTCCTTAGTTATGCCTTAGTACTTTAGTTATTTTCTAGTCCTTTGGTTTTGTCACTGTGCCTTCCTTGCGTTCCATGTG
>NW_005187862.1:153703-154457 GCF_000239375.1 Pundamilia nyererei
TCTTCAGTTCTAAAACCACAAGGTTGAGAGTTTCAGGAATCCCGGGAAGGCAATCTGTCACTGTAGGTCCGCAGTCATCCAGAATTAAAATTTATATTAATCATGTGATGACACACAAGTTTAATAGTGGGTTAATGACCACCTCCGAAGGGAAAAGCCCCACCCTCCCACTCCAGTAGGGTAATAAGAACCTGGGATGCTCAATTTTTTTTTTAAAGCTGAAACATCTTCAAAAAAAACTTAAACTTAAAGTCCACACACTTTTTATTCAAGCTCCTCTATTGTTGTTTATATGTATTCAGTAAATTTACTGTTACTTACTGTATATTTTATTCATATGTCATTATTTATTTCTATTCGATCCTGTTCTTGTTCCCACAGCAGCTATCTGGTAAATTAAACTCTGCTCTCATTTGTATTTTTCATGTTGTTGTGTCAGTTTTAATGATTGTGTGTGATGGGAAATTGTCTGGTTGTAGCTAACTGGTACATGCCTGACTTTGGTGGAGAAAACAAACAGTGAGCATTGAACCACAGACTAAAAACACCAGCAACACCACTAGAAGATCTTGCATCCATCCTATATCCTCACATTTGTTCTCTTAGAATTTCTATTATATTATGTTAAGTAAAAATATTAATTTAGTTTAAATGGGGACATCTAGTGGAGAGAGCAGCATGGTGGCCCGGTGGTTAGCACTCACACTAAGAAGGCTTCATGGATACATATAACTGAGCATCATCAGCATAAAAG
>NW_005187862.1:156211-157231 GCF_000239375.1 Pundamilia nyererei
GATGAAGGCTGAAATGAGAAATCTTCACTTTAGAGCCTCATTTTAAAGTGACTGACACAACTATGTTTCATCATATTTATGACATTGTATATATACATTGTATATATTTAGATTTAGCTATTTCTAAGAAAATTACCAACATGAAGTAATGTGACCATTTTTTTCATGACATGCAGAAAACGTGTAGGGCAGAAAATTTGATTATCTTAAAGGACTGTGTGCGTTGTCTTTTATATTCCACCTGTGCCTCTTACATATGTTAAAGGTAAAAATGTTTCTACCAGATCCACAAGTGAATCCTTCATTATGGTCCTCTTCCCACAGTCGCCTCCAGTTTAAACTCGTTTATCTCCAGACACTCCTCAGTCTTGGATTGGCAAGCCATGTGAAACGTCTGTGCTCCTCTACATTTTACCACTTGCAACATCTTTGTTTACCTAAAGATTGATTTATGCATTCATAATTGTTGGGTATATTGTCGCATCATAAATGTACCACAGCAGTTAAAGCTTAAAGAGTTAACATGAGAACAAGTCAACAAGCTATTTTCCATTCATTTTTCTTTATAAACAGCAACAGATGGTAGACAGATGGTAGCATTCTGATGTTATCACATTTGCTGTAACCAATCACAGGGCTACACCGCCTAGAAAGGTCATTCTTATAAAGGCTGCCATTCCTTTTGATTGGGAAACAGAGAAGCAGTTTCGGAAATAGATTCAAACTTTTCTCATCTTCGGGTGGATATTTCTGATTGGATATGTGAGTGAGTAATAACTGATATTTTATTGAATTAATATTTATTTTTATTTTACTGTGTCCTGTTTAATCTTTTTATTGGCTATTATTGGCTGAATTATTTACATTTATTATGTAAATATTAAATTATTATTCACATTTACAGAAGCCAAACCTGCTGTAAACAGCTGTTGGTCCTTTAAGGGTGGTGTTGTTGCCCGTTGTTTTTATTTCACCTCTGAACAGCCACCTCCTGACCCATCGGGGGTTTTTGAGGGCACA
>NW_005187862.1:168967-172645 GCF_000239375.1 Pundamilia nyererei
AAAAAATACCTGTGTACTTGAGGACGTAGCCTAAGACTAGTGTGAGGGTATTTTTGGTACCAACCAGCGAGAGCATGAGGCTCAAAGGATGTTGGTCAACATTTACTATATTTTATAGGATTTTTTTTGTTTTGTAAATAGCGAGCTACGTTAAACAAGAAGAAAAAAACAACAAACAGAAGGAACAAATGGCTACTGAAGTTTTATGTAGGTGTGTATTTTGTTTATTTCCATTATCTTTAAGCTTGATGGTTAACGTTAAGATTTACTGATTCATTGACTGATTCACATTTAATTTTACCTGTTAAAGTGAAAGAGGGAAATGCTAATAAAATTACCTGTTTATTTACAGCGCTTAACAAATTCACGACACCACTGATCACTTATCTAATGTGCGCTTTAAGGCACAGCTGCCCTAAATTAAGTGTTGGCAATTACTGAAATACATTTTTATGTTTCTGTGATGGTTAATCCACCACTAAGTCCAAGCTCTTTAATAAACATGACTATTTATGTGACATTTTTTTGATCTTTTGCATGTAACCTGCCAAGGGACTGAAAATGCAAATCAACTCTAAGCTAACTACACTACAATGCGTATAAAGGTCCCTTTTCAAACTAAGATAACAATAAACTTGATTAATCTCAGACTTTTCAGAGAAGTCCAGTGTGCCGGCTCAAATTTGGGTAACAAATGTAACTTCAGTTTGATATTTGCCTAAAAAGTAAAAATATAATTTTGATTTTTAAAAAACTTTTTGTAATACTTCTAATGTACTTGTGTTTTCTAATTTTTCTGAAAGGTGGTCAAACAAATTTCATAAACACTGTACTTGAGGGAAAAGTGAAAGTGAAGAAAAAAAAATTCCTGAGAGTGCAAAGAAATGTTTGCATTATTGTTAACGTGTTACACGCTGAGAGAAGTTTTGTATCACTGTAAATATTTCATGATCAAACTTAATGAAGCTGCTGAAAAGCAAACATCCGAATTGATTTACCCCCTTTTCAGAATGCAAAAGGTGCAGTTTGTGTTTGCTTTGCTACATTTCAAATTAAAATGACCAATTTGAGAATCAAATTTCACAATAATGCAGTAGTTCTCTTTCATATATAAAGGTTTACCAGGACAGCGTATTTTCAAACATTTTAAAAGTAGCAGAAGTGTAATAAGAACGAACTGATGTCAATCTGTTTTTATTTATTTTATTCATTATTGTGTCTCTTTGTGAAGTTTGATAGTGACTCTATGAACTACTCTGTTCAGTCATCATCAGTGATTTCATGGGATTTGCTGGTAAGTTGGGAAGTCCACTACATGTATGTATTTAATGTCCTGTATGTTACTGTATGAGCGAGTCAGGCTCAGCTCTTTGTAAAATCAAACTTGTTCTGTGGCGTTCGAACAGCACAAACTGATCCTGTGTAGAGATCAGCTGTTACAGTATAATTACACACACGTACTGAAACAAGTGAAGACAAAAACACTGTATGTGATGACATCAGTGTAGATGGAGTGTTCTGTATTATGAACCCAATGAGAGAAGTATGTTCGACTTAACTCCAGGGGGAGCTTTTCACATATTGTTGATTCATCTCCTTTAATATAATAAAATGCTTCATCATCAAAAGTTCTCCATTATGTGAGTCTGTCTGTTCATTGCTAAAAATGTTTTGCATAATATTTTTACTAATTTAGTCTTTATTGTTTCTGAGATTTCACTGGTTTTATTGAAGATACTTTAATGCTACTTCTTTAAAAGCATATAAGAATTATTATTTTTAATATTATTTGGTATTTTCACACAATATTAAGGCTACGTCCACATGTAAGTTTTTGTAAGCTTACTGCGTAAGATGCGTATTTTTGAAAACGCAGCTTCTTCTATGCGTTACGGCCTTTCGTCCACATGTAAACGGCCTTTTGGATCAGTGAAAACTGAAATTTTTATAAACTCCCACCAGGGTGGAGATTTTTGAAAACTCTTTTTTGCGTTTACATGTGGACGAGATTTACTCACACAGCGTCAAAGGTGTGTGTGCCTTTTTTTGACGTCACGCTGTGCACCACATTATTGCTAACATGAGATGAATTTCTACAACAGTGGATAGAGACAAAAGAAATTTTAAGTGTCCAATCATCAATAATCTGCCTGGGTGGACGGTGCAGACAGCTACCTGCTAATTAGTGCTCAGTAACATTCAAATAAAATCCTAGGATTTCACTCACCAAAATTGGAGCACTTCTTGAACGGTCTTTTAGTTCAGTTAGCCACACAGAAGCCATATTACTGGTCAGATAATTGCATTAAAAAGGAAAGCAGCTACAGATGCCTGTGATACCATGCTGTCAATCAAAGAGGACACACCCCTAATAATGAAAGGGTTGGGCTTTAATACAAATTTAAAATATATTATATAAATAAATTTAAAACAAAATCTCCATCTGAGCTGCAGATACAGACCTCAGCCCTGGAATTAAACTTGAAGAATTGGATGCTTTTAATTTGAAGGACTGAATCAGAACATTTATTCAAGAATAGGGGAGAGAGGAGCACTTTATTCTCCATCTGGCTGTTTTTCTGGCAAAAATTTTTTTTGTTTGTTTTTAACCCTTTAAGAGCTACCATAGATCCAAGTCCGCCAGAGCTTATCTTTATATTTTTAGATGCTGTAGTGCCATTTGTGGGAGTATTTCAAGTTGCTATATATCAATACAACCATCACATCCCAAATTTTAATAATATGTCTGCATTAAGTCTATAGTAACTACATCAATTCATAAAAAGTGCAATAAACTACAAAAAAACATGAAAATAGTTTTTGTGTTTTTTACATATATTTATAGTTAGAGAAATTTCAAACGTTTATCCCTCAAAACTGTAAATAGAAAAATTATGCACAAAGTAGTTTCCAACCACAGGAAGTTTATTTTGAGTGTCTTCATAATTTTGTTTTTGAGATACACCAATTTTTATACACTCCAGGAAAAACGAAAATAAATATAATGCAGATTTGCAAAAAGACAGCATGTGCATCAAAATAAACTACTTCAGTGTTACTTGAGTTCAACAGCCGATCAGATCGGCAAAGCGTGTTTCTGGAACATTGTGTTTTTGTTGCTACAAGTGCTTTTTATGCAGTTTTTGCAAAGCCACATGTGGAAGGAAACCGTGACCTAGGACAAGCTGAATGCATTACATGTAAGTACAATTCCTCATATGCAAAAAAAAAAAGAAAAAAGAAAATGTGGTTGCAATTCTACTAGGCTTTAAAAATAGTAATGAAAAACCCTCGAGTGCCCTGGAGAGTAACAGCACCCTCTATCACCCTCAATCATTTCCCTGTACCTTATTAAAATTGATATATTATGATTCCTTCTCCTTTTCCCTTCTCTGACAGCCTTGCAGTGTTTCAGCAGACGGACACTCAACTTTCTGTCCAGTTATTTTGAAACTTTTTCATAGAAATGAGAAAAGAGAGGGCAGCATGGTGGTTAGCACTGTCGCCTCATAGCAAGAAGGTCCTGAGTTCAATTCCACCATCAGGCCGGGGTCTTTCTGTGTGGAGTTTGCATGTTCTCCCCGTGTTTGTGTGGGTTCCCTCCGGGTACTCCGGCTTCCTCCCACCGTCCAAAGACATGCAGCTTGTGGGGATAGGTTAATTGGTTAATCCAAATTG
>NW_005187862.1:173116-175270 GCF_000239375.1 Pundamilia nyererei
TGTTATTTTGGAGTAGGGGTTTATTCTAAATAATAACCACAACCAAACCTGAACAAGTCAAATTTTCCATCTAAAACCTTTTTTAAACCCACAAAACCACACGAGAAAAACAAATGAAATTAAAATTTTATTAATCCTGCAGAGAAACCATATTTCTGCCACAGAAACAAGAGAGAGATCCAGCAAGCATGACTAATATCTAAATAACAGAGAAGCTTCTGAGGACATAAAACATAATAACAACACAATAATAAAAGTTTTCAACCTAAAAAACCAGCTGTCTTCTGATCTGTATTGCAGGGGGATTACAGACCAGCAGCTGGACGTCAGTGGTTGGACTGGTGGACTACTTCAATGAAGAGTAGACAACGTCTGGATCTGGTTTAACGTCTGAACACAAACACACACAGTTCAAAAAACAGGATTACAAGCTTGAAACAATTAGCTCATCACCTGCATTAAATGACATTAAGAAGTCAAACTCTCTCCACCTCGACAGAATATTTCTCTGACTAGCTGAGAAGTGAGATTTTGAAACGGGGACCATCACCATAGCTGCAGCCTGTCTGCAACACCTGAGAGTGAGCAATAACATTTGGTCACCCTTGTGCTGTGTTCAAATAATCTGCCAATGCTCACTGGTCTGGTGGACCTGCCAGATTATAATTTTATTATATCAATACAACCATAAAGGCGCATGTAAAGATATTTCAGGCAATTCCAAGCAATACAGACCACATGCAACACTTAATTGTTGGGATTTGTCTGAATTTAGAATTTACAGAATTACCAGATTCATATATATCAAACATACAAAACCAAGCCCATAATTATTCATACCTTTGACAATTTTTGACTTAAAGTTAGTTTTATTCAACCAGCAAGTTATTTTTTGACTGGAAATGACACAGGTGTCTCCCAACAGATAAAAGGACCTGTGGCTGCACGTTGTGGCTGCGCAGTCAGGAAAGAGCTACAAGGCCATTTCTAAATGTTTCAAGTTCCAGTGGCTACAGTGCAAAGTATTATTGAAAAATACAAGATGTTCCGCACTGTGGAAAATCTCAGAGGACGTGGTTGGAAGCCAAAAGTGACACCTGTGCTCGCCAGGAGGATAGTGAGAGAGGTGAAAAAGAATCCAAGGATCAACACCAAGGGCATCCTGGTGAATCTGGGCTCTGCTGGTGATGTCTCAAGGCCGACAGTCCAACGGACGCTGCACACTGCTGGGTTCCACAGATGCAGACCAAGGAGGACGGTACTTCTCCAGATGAGGCACATAAAAGCTCACTTGGCCTTTGCAAATGCTCATCTAGACAAAGAATAAGACTTCTGGTCTTCTGTGTTATGGTCAGATGAAACAAAAGTTGAATTTTTTGGTCACAATGTTTCCTTCATTTGGTATGAAAAACTAGCCTTCAACCCAAAGAACACCATCCCCACTGTCAAACATTGTGGTGGGAACATAATGCTTTGGGGGTGTTTTTAATCTGGCTGTCGGATTCAGCTCAGCTTCACGTTCGTAACCGCTACAAGACTCGTTTTTTCTAACAACATATTAAATCATTAGCTTCACATATAAAAGGTTTTTAAAACTATTTACAGCAACTCAAATGTCTACTGTACCCGAATTTCCAGCTCGCAGAGGGCACGAGAGCAGCATGCGCCTCATTGGACGAACGGAAGGAAAAAAACTCTGTAGCTGGACTAGAGAGTGGCTATGCGCACGGCACAGTGGTGCGATCAGTGACTACAAATAATCAGAAATCCCATACTCAAACAATGATCTGGGTTACATAAGCCATGTACTGCAGAGGCCTACTGTAAACTATTCCCTGTGTGCCATTCCCCAGCACTCTCTCTCCTCCCTCCGGTCTACTCCCTGTGTTGTCCAGTGAAGGCAAAAAGCTTCATGTTCTGAATACTCTTCATCTCCATTTTTTTTTCTGGCTAAACATTGGAAAGAATAAAAAAACACAGAGGTCCCAAAGACTCAAACATCAGTTGTTGTCAGAATTTCTCATGCACTCATGGGCTTGGATGTCATGATACTTTGGGGCTTTTATTAATTTCTTTCAACTGTTATTTTTCCCGCATGTATTGGCTTTACAGGTGTTGCGAAATCAGTTTTACCCCGGTTCTTTTATTCGTCGA
>NW_005187862.1:176308-182389 GCF_000239375.1 Pundamilia nyererei
CACACACACACACACACACACACACACACACACACACACTTCTTCTGATTATGAAAATTCACCAAGAGAGGATTTGGGTGGAGCTACTGTCCCTGAGGTGAACATTTTAAGTCCCCCTCTTTGATCTCATGTAAATTAAAGAGTAGAACAATAACTGGTTCACAGGGATTACTTGTGCATACACTAATGTAATTATTACAAATGCTGGTCATATTTGATATGAATATGTACCACGAACAGGATATAAATGACAGGAAATCAAATATAAAGAGGTCCAGTTAAAAAAAGAAAATGAGCATTATCTGAATAAAAAAGTTGGCTTCTGTTTGGTTCTGCTTTTATTGTGCAGAATGTTCATTTTTCCCCTCTGAAAATACAATGTCCAGATGGTTAATTGAACATGCATTAAGACATACAGAGCAGCTGTACCTGGGCCTTCTTGTTCTGATGGTTTTTAGCCCATGACTGATGCCTTCAGTTCTCATTGCTGAGTATACAGCGACTGATTCTGTGTCTGCAGAATAAAAAGATTTCAGTTACTACAACAGAATGACTGCTGTTACATTACTGAACTAAAACAAAACCTCTGTTATTAATTTCTTTTATGCAGCAGCATGAAAAGATTTAGTGATGTTTTTCACAAACCACAGCATCTGATGAGCTTTTTTTCCCCTAATCCTAATACCTCTGCTGTGAAAAACACAATGACCACGTAGAAGTGGGGGAGAGTTCTTTGAAAAGGCAGGTGGACGGCCGCAAAACTGGCAACTTTTTTTTAATGCAGACTGACACTCTTCACCACAGAGCACAAAGTAAGCATGTTCTCACACCAGGAGGAAGCTGCAGCTGTGGTTTTAAAAAGTTCTTGTATTAAAGGACTGTGTGAGCTGATTTTGGCAATTATGTCTCATTAACACAGATTATAAACTATTCACTAGCACAGATATGAATCAAAAGTCCCAACACACCTTTCATTTAACACATACGAGGAGGGTGAATCAATGCAGTAGCACCTTTAAGGTTACATGTGTCCCTAAGAAAATGAGCTGCAGGTTGAACAAAAAGATATTCTGTTCCTTCTAAAACAGTAATGATCACCATTAAACCGCCCGATCTGTTCCTACACCAATATTGAAAATATAACTGTAGTCAAATCAAGATTCTTTGCTTGAAGCCTCACAGACAGTGTATTGCTGTTGACACACACAAATACAAAAAAAACCTGTGGTGTTCCCACCAATGCACACAGTGCTAATTACTAAATATTAACAAGCTAATAAGATGGTAAAGATGATGAATTATACTATACCATTTCAAAGGTTTTAAATTGTTAGATCAGCCTCAGTTTTAGCTGTAAACTGGAGCTGTACCTCTCATTTTTGATTTGTTTTCCTTGTCTTTGATGTCTTCTGTTCTTGCTGTTGAGTAGACTGCATCTGTATCAATGCCTGCACAATAAAACACATATGAAGAGCATCGCTGTAGGTTGTGCAGCTGATAATAGAGCTCTTTGTAGACTATTGGCTGCTGCAGAAATCATTATGTGAACATGAATCAGATCTTTTCATTTAAATTATTTAGTTTAATACAGTCAAATTTAGAATTTATATCTAGATGCTTCTAAAATGTTGGTATCATCTAAATATAAAGCACTTATGTATAACACATACATATTGCTATTTTTATGATGACAAACAGGAAACTGGACGGCTGCAGACCCATTAGCATCTGTTAACCACAAACCACAGACAAACAGTTCAGCACACAAAGAACAACACTTGCTGATATACACCCAAACACACCCAAACACACACACACACACACACACACACACACACACACACACACACACACACACACACACACACACACACACACACACACTCAAAAATAATAATAACAATTTTGATTTCAGGGTTAAACTTGAGCCCTAATTCTGAAATAAAGAATGTTTGTTCCTAATCATTCACCATTTTGTGTTTATCTAACTATTTATAATGCATAATCTCTTTTGTCTCTTAAGCCCCAAGCCTACCTGATCTCCTGCTTTTTGCCCCCGTATCAGGGGGCGTTGGGGCTTAAGAGGTTAATCGTCTATTATATTGTATAAACTATTATGAAAACACAGTAATATCTATCAACTTAAAACCAAGTCTAAATCATTGGAGGTTAGACAGTGTAGTCTTGTAAACCATGTTGCCAATTTCCAGCTTACAAACCAACAGAAGATTTAAAATCCCGTCTTTCCTTATAGACCTCACTAAGTAGGCACACAGTTTTGTAACATTGTTGCTTCATTAACAGGTTAATTCACAGTCAATAAAATCAGTAGGTACGTACACACACATATTTATATTGAGTACAAACTCTAAAAAAGCTCAGACATCCGAATATCAACTTTACCTTTCCTATGAATATATCTCACGACCACTACCAGGAGAGCAAACGCAATGACTGATCCAACAGATGAAAACACAGAGAGAACAGGAAGGGAGAGTGATGAAGGGATGGATATATCTGGAGGTGTGGTGGTGTGTTTGTCTAAAATAAAGCAAACACAGTCATTAAGTTGTCGTCACATTGTGAATGTTGAAACCTGCAGAAACACAGACAGCTGAGTGTGTCACCTGTGACAGTGATCCAGCTGGATGGAGACTCTCCATGACCGCTGATGTCACACTTGTAGAGGCCTTCATCAGACCTGGAAACATGCTGGATGGTCATGTGACCTGTAGGCTGCTTCCTGATGAGGGAGCCATCTTTATAGAAAGCAGCTGGGAGGTTGGAGGGAGTGGTCTTTGTTTTACAGAGCAGAGTGACGTCATCTCCCTCCATCACAGGGAGGACAGGACTCTGCAGGATCACTGATCCACCTCAACAGAGACAAACTACAGCATTTCATCCATTTACACACAGCTTCATCAACACTAACTCCACACACTCAGCTTACCAGTGACTGTCAGGTTAACCATGTTACTGATGGGACCCTCTCTGGACTCACACCAGTAAACTCCACTGTCCTGTGTTAAGATATAGCTGATACTGCAGGAATTCCCAGTAGATTTGCCCCACTCAGCTCCACACTGAGTCCTCTGTTGTTTGCTTGTGTTTCTCCTCAGAGTCCATCCAGCAGAGCTGTCGTCCTCCTCACAGCTCAGAGACACAAAGTCATATTTAAAGAACTGAGAGCTGCTGGGACTCACAGTCAGACGAGCTGCGGGAGTGAAAATGACATTGCCATTGTTAAAAGGATGTTTTGCTGTATCTGCATTGCAACTATCCAGTTTTAAAGATCCAATATGCAAACAATCAGGTCATATCAATGAGCATTTATCAGGTTTAAACTGTGACAGAGGAAGGTTACTAACCTTGGTTTGTTCTGTAGCTCAGCAGTGACATCAGAACTAAAGAAATAGCACTTTGAGGTGAACATTCTTTTTTTTGAAAATCCATGCATAACAGTACCAAAGAAGGTGCTCACTAGTGGATGCTTTATTTTATCATCTGTCACATTTCCAGTTTAGAAGCCTTAGATGATGCAAAAATGCTATCATTTTTTAGCAAACAGTATAGGATAAAAAAAAAATGTACTTTTTATTATAAACTGATAATATTGCTGCAGATTTTACTTTTTTGTCATATTTTTCATGGATAATTTGAAATGAAATGATTGCAGACTTAATGAAAATATGAAAAATGGAAAATTAAGGTCTATGTTAAAGCCAGCTGTGAACACTCTTTTCTTCAATAACAGTGAAAATCTTTTGTGTCCATCTGATTTCATGCCTGTCTTTATGTTGAGTGGGGAGCCAATGTGTTGTGACTAATTCGTAAGGTTGTAGACAGGTCTGGTCTGGATCTGCTGTCAAGCCAGCACTGCTGGCTGACTTCTGGCGTGATCAGTGGTCTGTCATTCAGATGTGGGCCAGACCTGACGTAAATTACACGTTTATGTGATGCCATGCCACATCTGGACCGATTATGATTTGGTTTATGTGGCCCAGGCTCATAGAAGACTGTCTGGCCTGGATCCGGCATCAAGCTGGCACGTCTGACTGACTGGTGTCATGGCTCGGTGTATATCAACCAGATTGTTGCCAGGTCTGGCAATGATGACACTATTTATGTTCCTATTTTCCTATTTTAGTTAGAAAACCCAAATGCCATGTTGCAATACTATACAGCTATGGTAGCCAACGTTTTTAAATGTACACATTATCCAAATCCTAGTGACGGTTTACTCATGTTTACCACTGCGTGGCTGTAGCTCAGGGGTACAGCAAGTCAGCTACTGATCAAAAGAAGTGTGTCTGCAACTGGCCTGGTGCTGGCCCAGATCTGGGCCACCAAAGGGCCGTCATTCTTTGTGGTATGTGGGCCATTTGTAAGCACATTGAGTGGGCCAGTTTTGCTATGTGCGATTAAGCACCATCTCTGACTGTGTTTCATTATGTCTTTGCCAAGCTCTCTATTAATGATAAGAAACAAAGGGCCACGTTGCTCAGACAGGGATCTGCAGAGAGAAAATGTCTTGGATACTTCAGTAACTGTATCCAAGTTACTCTTGGATACATTGACCCACTCATGTTTCACATACTGTTGTTTTCTCAACAGACAGAAGCTACACTGAACTTTGGTTGAAAATATGGACGATCTGACTTTGCCTTGATGTGCAGGAAAGCTTAACTTAAAAAGCCCAAAATGTTTCTTATGCTATTGGGACTGAAGTCCAAACACTTGTGTCTGACTATCTGTTTTTAAAATATGAGGAATCTATTTTGTAATCTGTTTAGTCTTCATTTGGGACAACTTCAGATATGTGAACTCGTGGGTCCCTTCCTAATTTCTTAGGTTTTTGTCACACTTACATGTTTCAGATCAGTAAACAGGCTTAACTTGTTTTGGGTGTTTTCTTTCACCTCAATTTGTTGTCAGCAACATGTTTCAATAAAGTTTTGATGAGAAAATAATAAATATGAAAATTATTAATTAAATAATTACTTTAAAAAACAGCTGATGAAACAAACACAGAGATTCTACTTACAGAGCAGACACAGCACAGATGTTTCCTTCATCGTCCTTCTCACTCATTTGAGCTTTTTTTCATTTCTGTCACTGACACCAAGTAAAGCCCGCCCTCTTCCTCTGAGAAGAGGATTTTCTATTGGTTCAAACACAGCGATGTGTACAAGTACACACATATACACAAAACTCGCAGCTAAAAACAATTTCCATCTAGTTAAAGAGAAAGACTTGTTTAAATGACTTTCTGGTTCACACTGGAACAATGCAGGAGAAGGACTCACAGCTTAAAGCCTTTTATCTTTTTCTCTTTCCTCGGTCTGTACATCCTGTTTTCATTTCCCGTGTCTCAGTATCTCACACCAGACGGGTAAGCATGTCAGGTGAGGAAAATTTATGAGGAGATAGGAGGCATGGCAACAAGGGTTTAACTAAATGAAGTGTTCTTGCCAAGGAGTCTAATTTTAAAGTGATGTCATATATAATGTCTAAAAGAAACTGCATCATAAATTGTTGGTGTAGCCCTGTATTAGCCTATGATTTTATAATGCTAGGTGTAAGATTTTATACATGTAGTCTTCCTCCCTCCATAGTTCCAGCTGTGTCCCACACACTTCTTTATACACAGTGGAGGTAAAAATTCTTGTACAGGATGTAAATGACCTTTAAATTTGGTAAATATTTTTATGTTTGTTTGAAAGGTACTTCGGTTTTATTTTGAAATCCAGGCTTTTATTTTGAAACAGGAAACTGGCGCAAAACCGTTACAGGGCTGTTAGTAACGTTTCTTTTAGGATATGGTAAATAGTGTGCCTTAAAGTGAAAAATATGTACGTTTCCTTTGCCAATTAGTACCTGGCTGACAAGGTTTGTTAATGTTTCCGTTAACGGAATAAGTTACATGCAATCAAAATGTCGTTTAATAGAGTTTGTTGTTAACCTTGACCTTGACCTTTATGTGTAGTTGTAAGTTAGTGAAGTGATATAATGAATTGAGTGATGTAAATTTGATGTATATGCTATATGAGAGCAGGAGAAATTTGTTTCCTTTGATCTTAT
>NW_005187862.1:182409-183716 GCF_000239375.1 Pundamilia nyererei
CAAGGAGTCTAATTTTAAAGTGATGTCATATATAATGTCTAAAAGAAACTGCATCATAAATTGTTGGTGTAGCCCTGTATTAGCCTATGATTTTATAATGCTAGGTGTAAGATTTTATACATGTAGTCTTCCTCCCTCCATAGTTCCAGCTGTGTCCCACACACTTCTTTTTACACAGTAGAGGTAAAAGCTCTTGTACAGGATATACCTGTACATCTTCCATTGTGGGCCCTCCTGTGGAGCACTGACATTTATTTCTGGGTCACAGGCAGTAGGATGTAGGAGGCCTCAGAGTTTAAACACTTTTATCTCATCTTGAAAATCAAGCAAAACTGTAGAACCTTTTCTCCACAGGTATAATGACAATTTCATTTCATCTTGAATCTTTTATTCATTTATTTTATCTTTTTTCATTTTCTCTTTTTAAAGACATGAGCAATGTTGTAGATGATCATGCCACACTCTAATAACACCCTACATTGAGTCACTCATTTTAAATGTGTCTGTGTTTGTAGCATAAAAGTTCTGCACACATTCAAGTTTGTATCAAACGACGATTAAAATATTTCTTGTCACAGTGTTGGTTTGAGAGAAAGTCAAACGGGTTTTTTTTTCATTAAATCCTTTCTACCTGCAGGTTTCTGGCACTGCATTCCTGCTCAGTGGTTTGTTTGTTTTAAAGTAATTCCAATAATTCCAGTTAGAAAACGTCTGATCAAAACCCACAGCCATATGAAGGTAGTTCAGAATGGGCTACAGTATCTGAGTTGTACAAAGTCAAAACAGCATCAACAGAACAACAAGTGAGGGACAGGTACAGGATCATACTGATATGCCTGTACTTTGACTAACAAAGTATGGGCGCAACACAAAGCTTCCAGCAAATGTCAGTATTCAAACATTCAAAATCTTTCACCAGGATGTTAGAAGGATGTTGTCAGACCTACATAGTAAACCTCTACAGCAGTCTGTATGTGGGACTCATGCTGACTGCTTCCACAACATCCTTTATTGACTGGAAAACAGAAACAACACTTGGAAAATGGAATAAATAGGATTTCTAGCTTTTAAGATTTAGGTTTTTAAGGGAACAGCAGTAAGTGTTTTCCACTGTTTTCTATCTTTAAATAGAACAAACTGAGATACAAAACATGCAGAAGTCATTCGAAGCGTCACATAGTTCTTAAAAATTGGAGGCTGATGGATGAAATAAAATAGCTGTTGAGCTGGCTGCTGGGATGTTGTTAGCTGGTAGGATAATCAGAGTTGTAGAGTGATGTTGTTTGCAACGAAAGACAAAGAAAGTC
>NW_005187862.1:185557-186970 GCF_000239375.1 Pundamilia nyererei
CTACAACGCACTTATTTCGGTTCATCCAACAGTCCAGCCTACCAAACGTCACTCTGATGAGACTTGCATAAAAGTGACGTGTTCAAGGTGTTACAACAGTATCAGAACTTGAAATCGAAAATGGCTGCCGTGAGAGCATCATCATGGTCCATTTTGTTCAGTGTTGCCCTCTTTGTGTTCGTCTCTGCAGGTGAGATTTTAGCTGATAAAAAACAAATGATGTTTCCGTGATGTTTACAGAAAATGGCTTATATTTTAACTATATTTCCCTTAGGAGTTAATTATGAATGGGCTCGACATGTCCGTGTATGTGAAAGCGACACGAGGCTGTCACTGTGATCCAGAATGCACAGAAACAACAAGTCAACTTGTGTGTCAGTGTTACAGTGCAATGAAAAAGTATTTGCCCCCTTCCTGATTTTTTTTTTTTTATATATATATATTTGTGGAAAATGGCCCGTGGTTCAACGGAGTCCCAAAACCTTAGCCAACTTCACTTTGTCAGACAGGATCTATTTAATGGATTTCTTGATTCAACAGGTCTGGCAGCGATCAGGCCTGGTGGTTAATCACAGTTCCAAAAGTTCATTCTGATCAAGTTTCCTTCACTGAAAATGTTACTTCCAGTTAAACAAAATCAACTTTTGGGATTTCCTGGATGATTGAGCATACATTAAGGATTAAATTAGGATTTAACAAGGGTGGAACTTGTATAACTTTTCTACACATGGCCAAGAAGGGTTGGATAGGTTTGACAAACATGCCAAAAGTAAGAAATCAGGGAGGAGGCAAATACTTACACTGAACATGTAGTTTTAGGAGTCATATACATATACAGTCGTATGTATACAGCTACAAAGGTCTTTGTTAAGCGCTGTACTGTAGCTACAGAAAAAGCAGCATGCAGAGACTTGAGATATAATGGCAGGGATGCTTTCTTTTCTGTACTGTGTTGGGTCGATATATAGACATTGCATATCAGAAATCTTCATATCCATTCTGACAAAATCGTACAACAAACTGAACCTGGTAGTTTGTGGTTGCTCATATACAAAACTGTTGAATTCGAAGCTGTCGGCTAAGGCAAGCTAGCTTGGCTAGTTGTGTTGATGCATCACAAACACACTAGTTCATGTTCAGCTATTTGTGATGTGTTTATAGTTTTAGGGAATATTTTCAAGTCTTAAGAAATACAAAAGAAACCTATGGTCTTTCAAATTATTTTTAATTATTTGCTTATTTTTCTATGGTCTCATTAGAGTGAAAAAAGACAAACATATCAATAGCTAACACAACTTGTCAATCACAAATAACCAATTAAGATCCAATGTGCCTCATATTCTCACTCACACTCAGTTTCCAGACACCAACATGCTCAGCAAAAGGTTTGATCCTTTGAAGAAAGGACAAACC
>NW_005187862.1:188176-188697 GCF_000239375.1 Pundamilia nyererei
CATGTTGTACATGCAATTCTCTCTGAAAACCTGAGAAAGACAGGTTGTGCCAGACATTGTTCAGAAGAACAGCATGCTTTAATCAAAACGTTAATTGGAGAGGGGAAAACATGTAAAGAAGTGCAGAAAATGATAGGCTGCTCAGCTAAAATGATCGCTAATGCTTTAAAATGGAAAGCCAAACCAGAGAGACATGGAAGAAAGTGGAAGACTACCATTCGAATGGATCGAACAATAGCCAGAATGGTAAAGACTCAGCCAATAATCAAGAGTAGAAAAAAAACAGGGCAGGAAAGAAATGTTCAGACAAATTCTTTACCATTATTGAATTCTTTACCATTATAAGTAAGAATAATACTTAGCAGAAAGAAAACAGCATAGGCTGCTATGTTACACCATTACTAATGCAAAGCTGCATTGTGTATTTGATTCCTTTAACCTCGCTGCTCTCTTAGATTCTCTTTCAGACCCAAAAATCATCACAGCCGAGTCTGGACAGAGCGTCACTCTGCCATGTCGAG
>NW_005187862.1:188717-190019 GCF_000239375.1 Pundamilia nyererei
TAAAGATGTTGTTGATGAGACTTTGTAGAAAGCAGCTGGTCTGAGTGATGTGATCAGAGTGCAGTAGATAATGTCTGACAGCAGTTTGAAGAGGAAATGGATTCTGTTCTGTTCTTCACTCATCACCTACCTGACAAACCCAATATCACAGCAAAGCATTTAAAAGACACGTCGCTCCACTGGGTCCATTTCACACTTTGCATAAAACTGACACGGATGCACTAGCTGTAGTACTGGAAGGAGGAGATAATATATTTAAAGCCAATAAGTCGCTAGTGACAGAGGAAGATATAAAATACATTCCAGGCTCCTTCTTTGCCACAAACGATGAAGGTAGGCAACTAATTTGTACATGCAGGTAAATGTTTTAATAATGTCTGTTTCTGTTTTCATGTTGGCTTGAAATAATATATCTCCCTCTGCTGGTTCTGCATCCATGTACATTTCACACTTTGGAGATGCAAATCCATGAGATGGACATGGCGGATCAGTGTGTCTGTTACACGCCATGGAAGGATGCTGGGTTGACCTGACAGCTGATACCTCACACCTGTTTCTCACCTGCAGGTCAGACAGGAGGAGACACAGAGGATGGAAGGAAGGAGGATGGAGGGAAGGAGGCTGGAGGGAAGAAGGATGGAGGGAAGAAGGATGGGTCTGTTGGACTGATATCTGGTCTGTCTGTTTGTGCTGTGCTTCTTCTTGTTGTTGTTGGTGGTTTTTTGATCTACAGAAAATGTAAACAACAGAATGATGGTTCATACCAGCTTCCAGTTGAACTGCAGAAGGTTTGAAATCTGAGTCTCCTGCTGTTTTCAATTCTCAGTTTTGTCATTCAGCACTGCAAGATTATCTGAATGGCGTTATTATAAAATTCGGCCAGAATTATTTTTTTCTTTCTTGAAGGACAAAACAAATGTGGAAACATTGCAGTGAAGATGACAGTATTGTGATACTTGTGTATACTGATGAAGTCATTAACAGATTCTGAGTATTGTGATTACATATCCTGTACATTACAGTATCACAAACAGAGAATGTGTTTGTTTTATCTTCTGATTCAGCAACTCTTTGTAAGATCAAACTTGTTTAAACCACACAAACTGATCCTCACGTTGCAGTATAATTACATGGGCCAAACCAAGTGACGAGATAAACACAGCATATTACAGCCTAAGTCTGAGTGTACACAAAGTTGTGTCAATTATACTTGAGTTTAAGACCCTTTGATTTCTGGCAGAGATCAAAGATCTCCAAGGGAATCAACTCAGACACTAAAGAGTGTTATAACAGTTTCATTTA
>NW_005187862.1:190779-191885 GCF_000239375.1 Pundamilia nyererei
TTAATGTGGTCTTTGTGGAATTTAATGTGTGTACTCTGAATTTGAAAGTTGTATTAGATTTTTTCTGACCTTGAAACAACTGCTTTGAATGTAAAGAAATTTTAAACAGCTGAATTAGAGAAGTGAATGTTTGGACTGAAATACTTTATAATTGGAAGTCAGAAGTGATCAAATAATATAAATGTTCTTGCTGAACTTGTCTGTGCAGTTTGCTGTTCAATAAGAATGTGGCAGTGTTACAATGCATATTTCATTTGTTTAAATGGACAGAAATCATTTTTAAAGACTGCTGCCATCTACTGCTAATACTTGGTGCTTACAAGTGTTTCCACCAGATTAACAGTGCATTGTTTTGGCATTTTCACCATATGCTAAGCCTTTGTTTCAGAAATTAAAACCGTTAAAATGTTACAAATTGAAGGGATGTCATCATCTCATCTGGCCTGTGAGCATCCCAGGACACATCGGGGACACTGCTGGGAGAAAAAGATGGATGGTATACCCCATTCAGTTCTGTAAATATCTGGTTGGACACCATATTTCTGAGATTTTTAGGGACAAATACTGCAACCTCAATTTTGTCTGAATTTGGAAATTTAAAAAATTTAAGCACATTCAGGCATTTGTAGGTTTAAGGCACGCTTGCAGTTAAATAGGCCTTTCTTCATACATAAATATACAATTATCTCTGCATAGCCAAGAAAACGTAGTCTGTGTTTTATTATAATGTTACCGAATTCATGCACGAATAGCAAAAAAAAATGTAAAAAAGACTAAAACTAAACTATTGATCCAATTACTAATAACCATTACTCCAAACCCATGCATAAAAAGAAAAGAATGTTTTCATTTCTCCTTCCAAAGAATTGTTGTGCTTGGATGGATAAACAGTTGAAACAAAGTGAACTGAACACTGTGCTGTAAAACAAAATGGAACAAGTTAATCGCCTACCAGCAGATCTCTCTCACCTGCACGCCGCTTTGTGCTTGTTTCAGCCATCTTCACACTGAAACAGGGCCGTGCAGAGAGGTTTAAAGGGGCGGGTGCTCAAAGTTAAAAAGGGGCACATTGAACCAGGCTGAATAACAACAACACACATTCATCA
>NW_005187862.1:193021-206022 GCF_000239375.1 Pundamilia nyererei
TGCCGGTTCGAGCCCCGGCTTGGACAGTCTCGGTCGTTGTGTCCTTGGGCAAGACACTTCACCCGTTGCCTACTGGTGGTCAGAGGGCCCGGTGGTGCCAGTGTCCGGCAGCCTCACCTCTGGTCAGGGTGGCTGTGGCTACAATGTAGCTGCCATCACCAGTGTGTGAATGGGTGGATGACTGGATATGTAAAGTGCTTTGGGGTCTTTAGGGACTAGCGCTATTTGGTATTTGGTCACCTCAAGCGCTATATAAGTACAGGCCATTTACCACTTAATGTATGTTCTTTAAAATACAGCTTGTGTTTTTAAAAATATTATAATTATAATAATGCATAATTATGTGGACATGCATATTAGATCGTTTTTAGTGAAATATAATCCCTCCAGAAAGGCAGGAAAAGCCCGGAAACTTGCTTTAAAACTAAATATGTTTCTAAATACTTTAAAACTAAATATGTTCCCTAAAACGGTGACAGAGCTACAGACCCATGACAGCCTGTAACTTTGAAAACTGTAACTTTAATCTCAGCCAAACCGATTTACTCAGGAACAAATAAAACACTGAAAAAAGCCAAAGAGTAACATTTTAAGTTATCTAAGTGACTTATATATCACCTTTAACCTGAGTAGCGACAGAACGCGGGGGGTTTGGAAACGATGTCCCGGCGGTAGTTCGCTGTTTTCACCAGCTCTAGTGCGCCGGCTCCGATCGAGCTGGTGCGTAACAGACGTCTCCAAAAACGTCGGAGCACTTTTGCTAATACGCAATGTCTTTGTAAATTGAGCAGATATCATGACTAGTCGACGAATCGTGGCAGCCCTAGCCACCAATTTACTCAAATTGACTTTACTAACCAGAAGCTTTTTATGCTCAGAATGGAATCGTCTGCAGTTTTCTTATTAATTAAATACATAATAAATTTAGTGTATATGTACTCCTGAATTTGATGAAAGTGATAAAAAATAGACTGCTCTGTCTCTCTCTCTTTGTTCTGACATTTAACCAATTCAAAAGTTATTTCAACATTAATCTAAAACAAAAAAGTTTAATCTAAATTGATGTTCAACTTAACTCCTTTAAAGAAATAAAGTGTATGTAACTATCTGATTTCAACAGTGCTGTGAATTGAAAATTCTCTTATTTTGCACAGAAATATACTGAACAACATACAAAGCATAATATATAAAATAACATTTACCTGAGTTTTTCTCTTTCAAAGAACTCTCTAATGTCAATGCACACCAGTACATTACTGAAACCGATTCCGTGCTTTATTTAGCCGTGGAGGGTAACAACTGAAAATATGAAATAAACACACATGTAAGCTAAGACTCTCTAAAGAAACAACATTGTTGTTGTTCGGCTTTTCATTTCGCCATTTGTTGATTCACTTGAAGAGCAAGTAACGTGATATGGGTCAAGTGATCAGTTTGATATCAATCTTTTGTGATGCACCGTCATATTTACATTATTTGTACAGTACGAATGATTTGCTTTGGTATCTGGTCAAACTTAAGCTCTCCTCTGTCTGCGCTTCTCGCAGGCAGCAGCTTCTCCCCCCTCGCTCACATGCGTAAGTGCTGTGCTCAGTCGCCCAGTGTCTGAGCTCGGATCATACCAAAATTAGGGGGAATTTACGCACAGTGGTAAATTCCCACTGTGTGCGCTATTTGCTTTGAATATTGTGTGTAGTTTTTGGTTTATACAGTTGTCAGGCATCTAACTATGAAACAAATTACACTCCAAAAGACCCCGGGCTTCTGAAAAAACAACCCGGGCTTAAGCCCAGTAAGCCACGCCCCCGCTCCGCCAACGTCTCAAAGGCACAAACCACTAGTTTGGACTCTTAGCATCCTTTATATGTTGACTTTCAGGTGTTTCCATCAGAGTTAAGGTTTAATTTCTTCATTTAAACACATGTTATCTTTGTGGTGATTAAATCCTCACACTGTGAAACACTCTCATGATTCCAAATAGAAGCTTAAACATTTGAATTCATTAATTTTAATACTGTCACATACAGAACATTAATTCATGGTTGAAACACAATTTTACTTCCTCTCAGCAAAAACCTGATGAAATGAAGACAGATTACAGACAAAAGAGAGACGATAGAGAGAAACACTGAGAATAGCACCTTGATCTTGATGAATTTATGACTTTTCAGATATGACTTTGTCTGATTCATAAATTAGTCCTTATTGATAATGTGGAAACAGCACCTTATGTCTGATGAGAGTGAGCATGGTGTGATGATTGTATATCCATGGCTACGTATAACTGCTCAGACAAGAAGCACAGAAAGCTCACAGTTCAGTTATTGAATGATTTGTTTTAATTTTCAGATTAACAGCAAGATGGTTTGAATTCTGATAAAAACTGCTCTTTGTGTTTTCTTTAGCTCACGAAAGCATCCAAATACCACCCCCATTCAATGAGAGGAGAGCTGCAGCTCCTGCTGACGCACCGATTACCACTCCAACAGGTACATCTTGCTGAGCAGCAGGTGAGAAACAGGTGTGAGGTGTCAGCTGTCAGGTAGGTGATGAGTGAAGAACAGAACAGAATCCATTTCCTCTTCAAACTGCTGTCAGACATTATCTACTGCACTCTGATCACATCACTCAGACCAGCTGCTTTCTACAAAGTCTCATCAACAACATCTTTAGAAACAAACATCAACAACCAGGAAGCAGCTTCACCTCTGATCACACACACACTCAACTCTACTCACTCACCTGGAGGAACAACAACACTCAGTGTGATGCTGCTGATGAGCTTCTCTTGGTTTATTCCTCTCTGAATGACACGGCACTCGTACACTCCAGCGTCATTAATCGTCACGTCCTTCAGAATCAAAGACACGTCTCAATCCTTCATCTGTCTGTCCTGGAGATCCACCCGGTTCTTAAAAGATGGATTCTGGTATGATAGAAGAAGTTGTTCTACTGTGCAACATTTTCGTCTGTTATGTCAGATCTGCTTTGAGCTCGACACAGTAGAGTGACAGTTTGACCAGATTCAGCTGTGATGCTTATCGAGTCTAAAAGAGCAAAGAGCACAGAGCAGAGAGGTTAAAGAGTCCAACATACAATTAAAGACTTCACAGTGAGGAGCAAGTCTTGCAGCCCGCTGAGCTCTGCTGATCTGGAAACGCAGAAGTAAAGTACAATGTAAAGGTGGCACACTGCGACTACTATTAATTATTATCAATCTCACTGTAGACTACAATTGTGAAGGGACACATGAAGAAATCATGCTGCTGTATTTACAGTTCTTATAGGCAAATATTACAGTAAATGTACTTTTACATAAGGGGAGAATACAAGCAATAAAAACATTAAAAATCTATATGACTGCATGTTCAACCAGTCACACAAATGTTAAAGATTCCTGATCAGTTCTAATTCAGCTTTAACTTCATCGGCCCTGAGATCAGAGAGATCACATTAGCTACTTTATATTCACAGTGGAACTTTTAATATAAAGAGAATTCCACAAGAAATTAATTGTGCATTCAAAGCAAATTCAGTCCCACCTGCAGAGACGAACAGGATGCAGACAGAGAGCAAAGTCCAGCAGAGAGACGCAGATGTCACAGCACACATTTCTGCTTATCTAGCCCAGTGTGTGTGTGTGTGTGTGTGTGTGTGTGTTGAACATTCATTAATTTTGAAGGTGTTTTCATAGCTGTCAGCTTTTTTTAATGTCTGTAGAGACCGACTATCATGAGAAAGATCGATGGATCTGTTTGTGTCCCGGTCACCCAGAGGTACAGTCCTTATGACAGCAGCGGCTATAAGATATGATAGCAGCTGCTGCCAAGGCTCCTCTACCTCAGTCGAGGAAGAGCATGCAGACTGAATGCAGTTCATGTCTCCTGTCTCCTCTTCTTCTCTATAAAACAGCTCAGTAGTGTGAGTTACTGAAGCACAATGAATAAATGACAACGTAAAAGATGTTGTGTTTTAGTCTGATGATCTTGAATTTTTAAAATACATTTTCACAGACAGACAAATGTGAACTTTGCCACAGTTGCTGTTCCACACGTATGTAGTGTAACAAAATGGCCCACCTTACTGTATATGGTGGTATACTGATCAACTAACAGGATTTCTAGACAATCTTGTTTTTGAAGCTGGAGAGCTGCAGAATTCAGCTGTGAGACGGAGTGTACATGGTGGGGGTGGCCTTAAAGCATCATGTGGAATTTACCTGTGGGCGACAGGGACACAGACAGAATAACAGATCCTTTAGATGAAAATAACTTTAAAAACACTCCCATTACTAACACAACACACACAAAAGAAAACCTGTCTTGCAGAAAAGGTACGAAAAACATTCTGTGCTTAGCAAAACACCAGAAACGAAGAGAATCTGCTTGTGACGAAGAACACATTATGCTTTCATTAAGACATAACAGACTTTATTTAATCCCACACTGTCTGCCCTCCTCCCGGTGGGACATGCCCAGAACACCTCGATTGGCTCCTTTAGGTGAGGAGGAGTAGTGACTTTCCTTGAGTATCTCCCCAATGTCCAAAGGCCTGACGTGTGTTAAACACGCGAATGAAAATGAGCTTACAATTTTTGTCTGCCTTAATAATATGACTGGGAAAAGGTGGAGTTGTTGGAGGTCTAATAATATTTCACATCAAGTATTTACAGTAGAAGTTGAAATATATGAATTTGAAAGTATATGAACACATCTGCTCTGGCAACATTTCAAATTTCTTTTTCAAATGAAATTGAATTGAATTTGGCATAATGTTGCAACATGTTCTCACTGCTGAGTGAACTCATCGTCCTATTTGTGTTTGACTGTCACATTTGGAAACAAAGTATAACAACCTGAATTTATTTGCTTAAATCTTTTATTTGAAGTTTAAATATGCAAATATATCCTTCTCAACTGCGGTAATGAACACTTCCATTGAAAGCACTGCAAATACCTAAAAACAAGTCAGTCTGCTCTCACAACAGGCACTGCCAGATATGTACAGGAGCATTACACACCTTTGGCATGTGTAACTGCTCTGACAGTGTTATCTATTATACAAATCACAGTTTGCAGGTGAAATGTGACACCCCACTCCAACTTTACCCAAGAAAGAGCCAAAACTATGCAATTGCAAACCCCATGCAGCCTTTTATTGACTTTGGCAGTGAGCTATGCCAAAATTACAAACAAAAGATCTCAAAAGCTCCATAATCTTCCATGCACAAAATAAAAGTCGAACAAAAGACACTTTGCTTACATAAATGTCTACTGCGACAAACAAGAGTAGACAAGAGAAAAAGTTTCACTCCTACGAGGCTGCTGCAGTGTTAAATACAGTGAAACAATATGAGTTGTGTAATTCACAAAACTACTTCCAACTGTTTACAAAGGTCTGGTCTAGCACTCACAACACCACACACATTGGCTTCTACTCAGGAACGTTTTGACCTTTTTCACACAGAAACACTCAAAGCTACCAGGAGAAACTCAGGCTGTTTGTTGGGTGGTGGAGGCCAGGAGGGAGGGGCGAGGCGGTTAAAAGCCTGTTCTCCAAGTAATTATCCAGTCCAACCACTCAGCAGGCACCTGTCTCCATCAAGACATGCTTCTCCCTCCCAGGTGTAAAGAGAGAAAGACCCAAATCACATCCTGTGGTGGGACGAGTCATGCATATAAAACCACACACATAGTTAATTCAATAGTGGACACAAATATTATGCTTTGGCAGAAACTTAAACAACTGAGTTAAATCAACACAACTTATTCATGTTCAATAAACCTGTGCATTTTGTGTTCATAAAACACACTTCATCTAAACATGTTTGAGTCAAGTTGAGCTTTTAAATTTTAATCCTTCACAATTTTGTCTTTGTATTTCAACAGTATTCAATAACTTTTAGCCCAATACTACTTGGTCACTTAAATACTACATGTTGTCTTCATTTTACATAATTTTCAACAAAGTCTAGACGCTGGTTAACATAAAAAAATTGAATGGATCTACAACAAAAACCATCCTATCTTAATCCTATAGGATAAAGTTGCAGGGGGAGGCTGGGACACGATAGGTAACAAGGTAGGGTGCACCCTGAACAGCTCATTAGTCCATCACATAGAGACAAACAACTATTTGCACTTACATTCACCAGCAATTTAGAATCACCAATTAACCTAACTCTAATAACTGCATGACTTTTAACTATGGGAGGACACCAGAATACTCAGAGAGAAATCACTGCAAACCAGCCAGATTGTGGAGTTGAAGCCAGGCTCTTCTTACTGTGAGGCAACAGCATTAACCACCATTCAAGACTTGATGCAGAGTTTTCAGTACATGTTTGTCCTTGACAGGTTAAACCACAATAAAAAGCAACTAGACAGCGAACTTTTCAGAAGAAATTTTAGTGTGCCTATGCTACTGCCAATGAGTGTAGTTTGCCATTCATACGACCACAGGGAACAAAACGCAGCAGAGCAGCTATTCTCCACCATGAACTACGGTAAAAGCCAAACACCGCTCGTGCCTCACAGATGACAGCTTACAGTCTTGTGTAAGGATGAAGTGACTTCGTACAGCCCCGATTTGCAGACGTGCGCAGAGGTTCAGGAGCAAAGTCCAAATGTACCACGACAGACTCGACGATTTTTGCATTAACACGCTTTTTAGCATTTCTTTATTGACCACTTTTCACACATGGTTGCTGTACCCACACAGCCGGCTGTAGCTTTTCAACTCACAGCCCGACACACACCAACACAACAGCCGAGAGAGCACAGACTTTAAGCCGGAGAGATACCGCTCAGGTGCGTATGCCTCCCCTGCAGCGGCACTGCAAACCACGCCCTGCCACAAACACCAAACACGTAAAATAAACATTTATCCAGAGATTTTGTAAATATTTATTTTTCATTTTTTAGCACCATAGTGCTTTTTTCCAAATATTTTTAAAATTAAGGTCAAGGCTCTGCTACTTCGCTGATTTCAACCATCGCGGGTTCTTTTAGTCAGCAGTTTATAACCCAGAGCAGGAAACCGGCCCGGGCATGTTGACTAGAGACCGGCCCACCAGGAAGTAAAGCCATAAAGCCTTTGAATGAAAACAAAAGCTGTTGCGACAGTGATGTACACTGTCCTGTTGGTATATGAATGATTTCTCTACATTTTACGTCAGATAAAAATGTTGGTCGTAAGAGTCAGATAATTATTTAATAAAAGCCAGATATTTTAAATGAGAATAAGAAAGAAAAGTATTTTTTGTGTCCCACTTTCCCTGTTAATGCCCTACCTGGCTGTTCCACATGTATGTAGCGTAACAAGATGGCCCACCTTACTGTGCATGCTTTATTTTTCATGCACATGTAGCTCCAGGCCCCACCTCTTATATTCCAATGTTTAGTGAAGGTTTTCTGATCGACTAACAGGATTTCTACACAATCTAGTTCTCACTCGTTTTGTTTCTACACTGTAAATACAGCCTGGTATATATTTCTTTCGGAGATGGTGGAACATGTTTGATGGTTACTGTCAGATGTGATGTGTTATTGAATGTGTTAAAAGTTAAAGAGATCCCAGTGATAATGCACAGATATATTTTTGAAGGTGGAGAGCTGCAGAATCCAGCTGCAAGATGGAGTGTATATGGTGGGAGTGGCCTTAAACCTTCATCTGATAACACCTGCTGTCATGTGGGCAAGAGGGACACAGACAGAACAACACATCCTTTAGATGACAATAACTTTAAAAACACCTCCATTACTAACAACACACACATACGGAAACCTTTCTTACAAAAACACCAGAAACAAAGAGAAGCTGTATGTGATGAAGAACAAATTTAAACTTCCCTTCATTAAGACATAACAGAATTTATTTAATCGCATAATGGGTCTGCCCTCTGCCCTCCTTCTAGTATGACAGGCCTTGAAAACCTCGACTGGCTCCTTTAGATCAGGAGGAGTAGTGGCTCTTCTCTGAGCATCTCCTAAATGTCCGAAGGCCTGATGTCAACACATGTGAATGAAAATAATCTTGTAAATTTGTGTGCCTTAATATTGTGTTTGGGACACTTACATAATGAACACTTTTGTTGAAAGCACTGTAGTCAGCGCACATGTGGAAATACACACTGCAAATACCTAAAAACAAGTTAGTCTGCTCTCTAAAATGACACTCCCACATGTTTATGTACCAGAGCATCATTTGCCCTTTGGGGTGTCATTTGAAGACTGACACGGAATACAGACTGAGAGAGCAGCTCATGAAAAAAAACACACCCGATGTCACGCTGACTAGTGTTTGATCTAGTCAGGTTTAATTCTGTCCTTCCTAGGCAAAAAAAAACCATTGTCGTTTTGAAATTTAGCACAGTTTTAAGGTGCATCAAGTTAGCTTTAGATGACGAGAAGTGGATCAAATGCCTCCTGGGCCATGGGCGTCTCTCTGTTGGATTTTACTCTCTGTCTGCCTCCTGTTTGCCTCTACAGGTGAGACTGATCTTGCTTTAAGTTCAACAGGATTCACAACACAACCCTAGGAGCATCAGTTTTCTGTCTGATGCTTCCTGCTACTCCTGTTTCATTCATACTGTTTTATTTAAATCATTTTCTAACTCCGTGACTCTGTAGAGATTGAGGCTACGTCCACACGTACTCGGGTATTTTTGAAAATGTAGATTTTTCTATGCGTTTGCACTTTTCCTCCTCTGTGAGATGTTCTCAAACATTGCCAGGTCTTTATCACTTGAGTTCTGTCTCGCTGGGGTCGCAGACTTAAGCAAAAAGTCTAATTGAGCTCTGGGTTGGTTTAGGTGGATTTGGAGGATTACAGATGCATCTGCTTTCCAAGGTAGGTGATGGTTGCATGGTGCATGTGGCGCACAGCCGACTGTAAGCAACAACATGTTGTTGTTTTTTTAAAACCAGGCCAAAAGAAGTTGCTCAGCACTCAGTAATACTTTTTATTTATTCCGAGATGCCATGCCCATATCATGTGCTAAGCTTAGCATCTGATCACGATGATGGGATGGTACCACCACCCGCATGACGTTCAATGTTCCACTAATCTGAGGACCACCACCTCGTGAGCAGGCCATCCTGCAGTAAAAAACGGGGAATGGTTGCGCTTTGCCCAGAAGCGAAAGTGGCGGCAAAACAGGAACTCAAAGACTTGCCATTTCTCTGAGTGCTTACCAAAGCTTCTTTACTCACATCTCCAATTCCAGCATTAATTTTACCACACTTCGTTCCATTTTCATACTGTCTCTCTCTTACAAAAGGCTTTTGCCCTGTAGCCGCAAACGTATCCGCGATACTAAAATCAGCAAATTTGCACTCTTGCGCCCATGTGATAGTTTGACAGCTTAGAGCTCCACATTATTGGTGGGATAAGTTTATCAGGATGGCTTCAAAATCTGCGACCACAAGTGTTTAGATTTCCATCGGATCTCAAGAGGAACAAACGAATAACTCAGACTTACAAATGGACTGCAAGTCAGAAAACTAGGGAATGTGACGACCTCCCTGACTAAGGCCCATAAACATCGTGTTCACATCATACACACATTTATATTTCTACTCTCCCTGGATGTTTTCCACTCTGTGCTGCTATTGTAAGTCTTCTTGGTCCTTGTGGGGCGATCGTGGCTCAAGAGTTGGGAGTTCGCCTTGTAATCGGAAGGTTGCTGGTTCGAGCCTCGGCTTGGGCAGTCTCGGTCGTTGTGTCCTTGGGCACTTCACCCGTTGCCTACTGGTGGTGGTCAGAGGGCCCGGTGGCACCAGTGTCTGGCAGCCTCGCCTCTGTCAGTGCGCCCCAGGGTGGCTGTGGCTACAATGTAGCTTGCCAGTAAAGTAATAGTAGTAGTAGTAAAGCGCTATACAAATACAGACTATTTACCAGACCATTTGTACTCAATGCATTTGGTTCAGACGTTAATAATATTAACTCATACATCCAGGTAAAGCTATTGATCCAAGATTGAGTAAGGAATAACACACACTAGATCTGTCTTATTTAGAATATGAAAATATGAAACGTATTTCAAGTTTTTGACAAATATACGCATCCATTGATCAGTGAAGTGTCCATATTTGCTATTACTAACACACAGTTATCGTATAGAGTTTGAGTCAGTCCAAACTTAAAGTAATTATTTTTGTGGTCAATTGCAAGAAAACTGTAACTTTTGTTAGAGCTACTTCCATTAGCTTTAATAGCTTTAATAAATTGGATTTCCATCCTGAAATGCGTGCCAAATAATTTACATTTCAATTCAAAAAGATGAAATTAGGTTTCTTTAGTTCAGCTCATCTATCTCTCTGTTTGCTCCTCACTGTGTACAAACACTTTTCTCCTTTTTCAGATGGGAAAATCATCAAAGCTGAGCCTGGACAGAACGTCACTCTGCCATGTCGAACTCCACATATCAGCGTTCCCATCAGATCTGTGGTGGAGTGGTTCAGACTTGACCTGCAGGAAGGACATGTCCTCATGTACCGGGATGAGCAGTTTATTTCAATGAACCAGCTTCCATCGTTTGTGAACCGGGTGGATCTGCAGGACAGACAGATGAAGGACGGAGACGTGTCTTTGATTCTGAAGGACGTGACGAGTGATGACACTGGAACATTTCAGTGTTACGTGGTCCAGAGAGGAACAAATGGCAGGAAAAGCACTGTTGATCATATCAGCACCATCTACCTGAGAGTTGTAGGGAGCAGCGATGGACATCCAACAATGAAATGTACACGTTTAACACAAATACAATTGAATTTTTTAGCGTTTTTCTCTTTTTTACTTAGAAGTATTGTTAAGGAGATTTAAAAACAAAGTTAATTTTCATTGTCTTCTTCATTATTACGTTGCTGTTAAAAGGTAATAATGCCAATGAAGTCCGTATAGTGCAGCCAGTCCCTTAAACACTGCTGCAATCCACTTTCACCAAAATAAGTTTTCTCCTAAGTTTTTTTTTCTTTTATCACTTTTGATCTTTGATTATTTGCTTGCTGAGGTTAATTCGTGATTAACAGCTTTGATTCTGCTGTTTGGAAACGTGTGCCCCAGTTTAGTTTATTTCCAGCAGTAATAAATTTGTTAAATGTTGGGTCTGTGTTTCCACATGCCCCGCTAGTTTAGAGACTTATTCCTCATGACGAACACAAGACATAGCAGAACATCTTCAAATGGTTTTTAACTCGCTAACGAGGGAGAGCTTTGGTCTGAACCAGGCGGTGGAGCATAATGCTCATCACTCTGTAGCCCAAATCCTTCAAAGAGCAGCTGTCCTCGTAGCCTTTTTATTGACATGACATTTACAGTACACATGACAACACAACACAAGCACCTCCCATCGTAAAACCCCCCCTTGGTTCTAAGACAAGGCACTATATGTGTGTGTGTGTGTGTGTGTGTGTGTGTGTGTGTGTGTGTGTGTGTGTGTGTGTGTGACAAATAACTTTGTTGTTTGCAAAACTTGTGCATAGGATTTTAAAATTGACAATTTATACTTGTATTTAAAGTTATGAAATGTGATTCATTAAACATGTTTGTGGTTGTTACAGTAAAAAATATAACTTTTTTCTACTCTGATTTTATGGTTTTTTTCTGATTTTAGATCTATTGTGTTAATACAATACATGTACAAATGAAAACAAGTCAAAGTAAATAGTTTTTAAAGGTAAAATGTGGAGGGACAATCAAAAGTAGTTAAAAATGGCCAATTATACCCTGGACCCCAGAGGGTTAAACATTTTTTTCAAAGTAACTCAATAGTTACTTTTCAAGTAATTAATTAATTTTAGAATATTGTAACTCAGTTACTAACTCAGTTACTTTTTGAAGAAGTAACTAGTAACTATAATTAATTACTTTTTCAAAGTAACTTGCCCAACACTGCCCACATCTAAAAACTCTCTCTCTCTCTCTCTCCCTAACTTGCTCGCTCTGTCTCCTGCCCTGCCTTCCCCCTCTTCCTAAACAACCATACCCTGGTGGTGACTTTTCTTTTTAATTGGTGGACATGAGACATTTTTTGACAGAACGGGAAAGAGGTGACTTTTTTTCTTTCTTTTAGTGTTTTCGCGCTGTCCTTAGAATACGCTTAAAAAACACACACACAAAAACAAAACAAAACGTGACAACAGTTTTTGGCATGGCATGGCATGGCTTATATAAATGATAACAACTGTGGATTTACTGGCTGGTAATTAAAATTTAAAATGCAATATATTCAGTTTTAGCATTTATATTCACTGCTGTCTGTAACTATGCTCAAAGTGTTAATGCTATCTTATTTTAACAAACAACAATGTCATATAGAAAACTGGGATGGCACTTGGGGTGGCAAAGGATCATTTTATTTTATGACCCTATGCCACCCTTCTAGATCCGCCCCTGAGTACATGGCATGATCAGAAGCTCCTGCACATAAAGAGTTAAAGTAGTAAAAACTCTGATTTTGTTAATACTGAGATATGTTTAAGAAGGAGTGTAAAGTCAAACCATGAGTCTGATTTACAGCAAGACTGTCTGATGCTTTCCGCTGCACCAAAGGGCAGTTCATTTAAGAGATAAGATAAGATAAGATAAGACTTTATTGATCCCACAACGGGGAAATTTTTGCGTCACCTCAGCTCAGGTACAGATATATGAAGGAAATACAAGAATACAACTAAGTACAATCAATGAAAAAAGTAAGATAATGCACTATATACAATGGTAGCATACACAGTATGTGATTATGGGTATAGTTGGAAATATGGAAGACATAAACCTTGGAAGGTCATGGAAGGTCCATTATGCATGAAGTGGTCCATTTGCATTTATTTATTCCATTAAACACTTCTGTGAAAATCAATTAGGTGTTTGTTAAAATAAAAATTAGAAACTTTTGAATCAGTTAGTTGTTTTCTCATAAATGTACTAAATAACCATACGCAAAGAACTTTGATATTTTGGTAACCTTATTATCAGAGATGGGCAGATTACAGTAACGCGTTACA
>NW_005187862.1:207720-209221 GCF_000239375.1 Pundamilia nyererei
TATTGCATGAAATCATTAAAAAAGGGATTTTAAATAGAGAAATGTTGGACTTGTAAAAAGTATAATAATACTTATGTACTCAGTACTTGGTTTGGCCCCCTTTTGCATGAATTACTGCCTCAATGCGCTGTGGCATGGATGCTATCAGCCTGTGGCACTGCTAAGGTGTTATGGAAAACCAGGATACTTCAATAGTGGCCTTCAGCTTTTGCGCATTGTTTGGTCTCATGTCTCTCATCTTTCTCTTGGCATAAATTCTCTATGGGCCTCAGGTCAGCCGACTTTGCTGGCCAATCAAGCACAATAATCCCATGGTCGTTGAACCAGGTTTTTGGTACTTTTATCAGTGTAGACAGGTGCCAAGTCGTGCTGGAAAATAAAGTCAGTATTTCTATACAGCTTGTCTGTGGAAGGATGCATGAAGTGCTCCAAGTGTGTTGACTCTGGACTTAATAGAGCACAGTAGACCAACACCAGCAGATGACTCAACACAGACTGTGGAAACTTCACACTGGACTTCAAGCATATTGGATTGTGTGCCTCTCCATTCTTCCTCCAGACTCTGCATTTTGCACTTTGGTTTCCAAAAGACATGCAAAATCTGCTCTTACTGGCTTACAGCTTTTCATAAGTTGTAAGCTTTAGTCATCAAAATTATAACAAATAAAGGCTTTAAATATCTGGCTTTGCAAATAACGAGTCTATATCATATATTAGTTTCACCTTTTGATATTCTATTTTTTTGAGTGTCACCTGTAAGGACAATTCTTCAAAATTGTTCAAAGCATCTTTTTCAAATATAAACCGTAAGTAACAAAAGCAAAAATTGAGAATCCTACATCTTACAGCACACCGCTCCCACGTCAGGTCCCAGCATTGCACTGAAATATGGAAGGCATGACCAGGTAACCCACTGCTCCAACTCTCACCCTGCTGTGGAGCCACAAACTACACCCCAGATCTGAAGAAGATTTTCAGATCAAAATGACTCTTAGATTATTCAGAGGTGATAAATCGCAGTGTGGAAATTTATTCTGAAAACCCACACAGCTGAAAGTCATAAATTTACAGTAGGCCAACAGATCGTATTTAAGGCGTTGAATTCAGTCTGATAGAAACAGCCTCAGGTCCATCTGAGTTTTAGAGGCAAACATTTTTTCAGGCTCGTTTTAACTCTTAAAAGCTTTTTTTTTCTATCTTTTGGGTTTTTAATAACCCCAAAGGTCAGCCATCTGTTACCATCTAAATTTCTATGTGCAACCTTGTAGTTAAAAGTGATCTCCACGCAGTGAACAGTCCTCAGTCTTGTCTGCTCTAAAGAGTCCAAGAAAACAACAGTTTTATTACTTTGTGACTTATTAGTTCATTTGTAATTGTAGGTTTTCTCTTTGTGGCATAAAGAGACTAAATCTATTCAAGGTTCAATTATGTATTGATAATATAAAAATATGCATTGTGTCCTGTTACAGTTACTTAGTTATTTTTAAGAAAATGTTCTGTT
>NW_005187862.1:209241-210559 GCF_000239375.1 Pundamilia nyererei
CTTATGGGGTGGGTGGAAATAGAGAGAAGGTGGGTCACATGAATGAGACTTTGAAAGGCAGAAAGACAGAAGAGCACTGAGATGAGGATTTTTTTTTTCTATTTTGGATTTATTATGCATATGTTTTTTGTGCATCGCTGTGTGCTGTATGTTAGTGGAACTGCAATGTTTATTCATTTTAAGTATTTTGATTATATCATTTATCAGATATATCATTTAGTATTGAGATGTATGCACAGGAAGATAACCTGCATTATGTAAATGTATCAATTCAACATCATCTATACCAATGTTTCCCAAACACTGTGCTGCAGCACATAGGTGTGTCGTCAAAAATGATCATGTGTGCCGTATCTGGTTCCACCTGATTAGTACTCTAAGGTTATGTTCACACTGCAGGTGAAAGTGCATCAAATCCGACTCTTCTGGCCCAATGCGACCCATCATGGTATGACAGTGTGAACGGCACAAATCCGATCTGGGTCACTTTCGTATGTGGTACTGAATCTGATACATATCCGATGTTTTAGAAAGCGACTGCTGTTTGAATGGTCATGTCGCATTAAATCTGTCTTTTACGTCACCGACACAAGACAGACGCCAATTATCAGCGCCGGAGAAGACATCGCGAACGCTTCCTGTCCATCCAGTGTTAGTGAAACTGTTTGAAAGACAACATGAACATTGTATTTGTACAATGGCTGGCTGTTTCTAAAGAGAAACACTTGGTTAGCATGTTTGCGCCAGTAATTCCCACTGCTGCTTTTACTGAAGTGAACTAGCTGCACTAAAGTGTATTACGTTAGGAATAGGTACTTTTAGAATGCACCCTGGGTCTCTGTTTCTGTGTTTGTCATGTTTTCTGCCTTATTTTGATAGTCCTTCTCCATCTGCATTGTGTTCTGATCAGGCTCAGTCCAAAGAAGTTTTCATGATGATTTTAAGGTCCTTTTTCAAGAGGAGGGAACTCCCCTTCCTGGAAAGGAAGCTGTGAGAGTGGCTCACACCACACTGCAGTGGCTTCTTAGCAGTACAAAGCAGTAGAGTACAAAGTAGCAGTACAAAGCGAGTTAATCCGGGTCACCCTGTGCGTGGTGCTGGATGGCGCTAACGCGTTAACGAGCTAACTGCGATAACGAGCTAACTGCGATAACGAGCTAACTGCGATAACGAGCTAACTGCGTTAATGCTTTGAGGACGATCCGTGATAACTAGCTAAGTGCTGTCAGCGTTAATCTAGTTAAAATGACATTAACACCATAACTGCATTAACGCCTCAAATATCCATTAGTGAGTTATTGCGGGGCTGCACGGCCCC
>NW_005187862.1:211913-213187 GCF_000239375.1 Pundamilia nyererei
TGACTAGTGACACATTTTTATCACCAGTAAATTAATTAGAGTAATTAAATGTTTTGAAAAAAATTTGAACACAATTTCAGCACCCCAAATGAAAAATAAAATAGAATCAAACATAAAAATTCTGTAATCGTTGTCATCTGTTTTGTGCAGTAGTATAGTATATGTTAAAGTATATGTTTAAATGGTTAAACATATACTTTAAACATATATAATTACAAATATACTCTATTTGTAATTTAATAATTGATTTACCAGGTGAAGTTGAGTTTAGGGGTTCAGTGAAGTGACATCATCAACACTTTGTCATAACACTGATTTGTAACTTTTTAAATACTTACTTACCTGTGCTTGAAGCCTGTAACAGAAAGAGAAAGAGCACACGTACAAACAAACCAACTTTAAACCCTGTGTGCTGTACAACAAAGGGGAAAGGACAACAGGACCCACTACCAGGAAGGTCCCACAGCTACTTGCTTGTCTTTGCTTACTAAGAAATCCACTGCAAGGACATTAATATTTTTAAACAAATGTAAAAATGATACGGTACTTGGCACTAGGTGCTGCAGCTGCTGTGTGTATGTATCTGAGAGAGATTTTGCTTCGTCATGGAGAGAATGAGGGCAAGAACTTTCTGGCCTGTTAAACCACTTGGTGCAGCTTTAATCTGATCTGGAATCAGTCCAAAGAATATACGTATAAGATTTTTATCACGGTATTTACGTGTTTCATGCGTCGTCAATGAGATGTTTTTGTTATACTTTGCAGGAGCATGAACAGAACCTGTGATGTGTGCGTATGTGCACGAGTTTTAAATAACTTCAGCTTTTATCATTTATCGTTCACCTTTTGTTATTGTAACATAGTTACTTTACAATAAAAAGTATCTTGAGGTAACTGTTGTTGTAAGTTGGTGCTATAAAAATAAGTAAGTACTGTAATTACTTGCTTACTTAGTGATTACTTACTTACAATATAAATAAACATATTATGTTATTCAAAATAAAATAAAATAAAATAAAAAAAATACTTTATTACAATGTTCATGATTAGGGAAAGTCAGTAACATGGTGGACCAGTATTGCCTATATTAACTCATCTCTGTGTTTGCTGTGGGAAATGGGCACTAGTATGGGAGTTGTTTGTGTGTTTCATAACTGCTGTGAGCAAATGTCTGTGTGTTGGATTAATTGAAGGCAGGTGTATTTGATTGTACTGATCCTCTGGTCTACTTATAGTCCACACTACAAACACTGATGTGATATTTTGTCTCTCTG
>NW_005187862.1:238916-241633 GCF_000239375.1 Pundamilia nyererei
GAGCCTGGGCCTGGTGGCTGCTGGAAGAGCCTGGGCCTGGTGGCTGCTCCACTATTCACCTGAACAGGTGGGATTTAAAATCCCACCACCACATCTCTACGCCCTGACTCCTCCCTCCAGCTTCTGATCAGAGTGGTTTTCCGTGTGGTGGTGTTCTCTCCATACCTCCTCTCCACTCTCCTCCTGGTGTCATTATATCAATGCAGAGCCAGAGGTAACGCTCTGAATCCTTCACTGATCAATCAATATGACTAACGTCTCTCTCTGTCTGAACTCTTCACATATTCACACACATTTTCTCTATTTTCTTGCTAGAGAGCCATCACAGTCAGACCAAACAGGGATTGGATGATGACTATGAATACATTTGTGATGTCATCACACAGTATCAACCCTGAATTTCTCCTCTGATGTTCCCAGCTGTGGTCAGATCTGCTGCATTTACTCATTTTGTAGTTTTTTTTAATCACTTCATGTTTAAAAGTGGAGAAGAACATCTGCCAACACAGACAGCACATCTGTTCTTTGTTATGGTGTTTTCAAAACATCATCAGCTGCTTATCAGCTACACACACCTGATTCTTTCAGCTTTGAGACTCACTGTAATGGTGACTGATGAACTGCCAGGTTTCAGTGCACTTGAATAGTATTTCTGGGTCCTTTTACAAACGTTCAGCTCAAAGTGAAATAAGACATGTCTCATCCACCACAGGAAACCTCAGTTTACAGGTACTGAACCGGAGAAAACACTCATGCCCTCTCGCTGCCTCTCACTGAGGGAAACTCCAGTCTAGGTCCAGCTCGTCTATAGGAGACTGCTTCCAGGAGCTGAGCTGTGAGTTTAATGATACATTTCACTCCTCCTGACTGTATGAGGCTGCTTACACACTTGCTCTAGGCTCTTTTGTCACCACAGAGATTACGTTCCCAATCTTATGACCTGTTTCAGCAGGATCTTAAGAGGCTTTAGGGAGAAAGGCAGATACTTGTCTGTGTGATGACACAGGGCCAAACACAGCCTAAAAGATCCTGCCTGATGTTTTCTACATCAATTTTCTATATAAGTTAAATACAAATTAAGCAGACATTTTTTTCTTAAAGCAGTTCATTTTACCAGTTTAAACATTTGACGATTTTATTTTCTACAGTGATTAAAAGTTGTGTTTCTGAGATTTGCAAATCATTGCATTATGTGATTCTTTACATTTTACACGGGATCCTGTTTTTGGAATTGGGATTATAAAACTGTTTTGGCTACAGTTTTTGATTAAAGTGATTTTATCATCTGTACTAATGAAGCTACGAAGCCTCCAACATGATGGAAAAAACTGTGAAAGGTGGTCAAATTTTGACCCACCCTGTGTACTTTTAGCATATACTGTTTTTAACATATACCGTGACCTGCCAGTGAGAGGCAAAGAAGCAAAGAGTAGTCAAGTACCAAGTACACTTGAAATGCTTTCAAAAGTATTCGCCCCCTTGAACGTTTCCACATTTTGTCACATTACAGCCACAAACATGAATCAATTTTATTGGAATTCCACGTGAAAGACCAACACAAAGTGGTGTAAGAGATGCCGTTCATTTTATATGTAGTGTGATAGTAGATGAGTTAAATATTATGTGGATTCTCTGAAAAAGGACAAATCATTACAGCATAAATATGGAATAAAAATTATTGGAACGGGCCTCTTTACATTCCGATTAAAGAAGCGCACCATTCTTAAATGTACTGCTCAAACTCTATTCGCAACAATTCTCAAAACCACCACAAGATGGCACTCTAACACAAGGAATGAACTCATCCCTGATCAAGCAGGTCTGCAATCACACCCACCAGTCAACCTACAACCGGTAAAATGGTTCCAATACCACATTTACCACCATTGTGAGATCTTGCCTCATCCTGTCATGTGACCTACTGAGATCAGCTGTTGCAGGATGTGATCAAGATCTCAAAACTAGGTTATAGGTGGCGGACAGTCGGTGTTGTGAGCCGCCTCCTCTGTTCAGAGATGGTCGTTCACAGATGGTTCATCCCAAGGACAAAACTCCCAAACACAAGCCAGTCAACATAGTGTGTGCTGTGCAGTACAGCGAGGAGTGCTCACACCTCTACACTGGCGAGACCAAACAGCCACTTAATAAACACATGACAAAACATAGAAGCGCCACCTCGACAGGGCAAGACTCAGCTCTACATCTGCACCTAAAGGTCAAAGGTCACACTTTCAAGGATGCCGATGTTCACGTTTTGGACAGAGAGGACAGATGGTTTGAAAGTAAAGTAGTAGAAACAGCATATCTAACAATAATACAACGATACATCTCAGAGTGTTTGTTGCAGGCCAGGCTGGTGTTAATCTGCTCGTACATGCACTGGATTCATTCACATGTCCTTTATTGCACATGACCAAGTGTAAAACATTTTGCTGATGTTACCGATTCATCAATCCTGAAAATTAGTTATAAAAACTTTGTTCTTTATACTAATAATTTAAAAACAAAATTAATCTATGATCGATTCTCATGATGTTATCCACTGTTAATGACAAAATACAGTAAATAGTCCAACATCTTACTTTTTCTTTTTTAATTCACATTTTATATTTTTCAAAGTCATCCAGTGGACTAGTGATGGCCATCAAGGCTTATATTTGGCCCTCGTTCCATATAATGTAACCTTCCTTCTCAACAGTATTTTAAGCCTTTAAAAA
>NW_005187862.1:242289-243000 GCF_000239375.1 Pundamilia nyererei
CTGCACTCTGATCACATCACTCAGACCAGCTGCTTTCTACAAAGTCTCATCAACAACATCTTTAGAAACAAACATCAACAACCAGGAAGCAGCTCAACTTCACACTCACCTTCTTCTACCTTCAGGTTGATGCTCTTCAAAAGCTGAGGTCTCTGTCTGTGGTATCCAGCATAACATTCATATTTTCCAGCGTCGTTCATGGTGACATTTTTGAGAATCACAGAAAAGTTTCCATTCTTCATCTCTGGATCTTTCAGCTCCACTCGACCTTTAAATGATTCATGCTGTTTGTCTTTGTGAATGTGTTCATCGCTGAAGTAAAACACATAATACTCTGACTGCAGGTCAGGCTTTTGCCAGCTTATCATTATGTTAGCATCACCGGGGCCATAGCACTCCAGAGTTACATCCTTTGCTTGTTTGACTGTTAGCTCTAAAATAAGAAGAAAACAGGTCAGTCATAAAGATAATATGCATCCAATAATTCAAACACGCTTATCATTGTGCTTCAAATATCAGAAACCTGAGTTTTTATTTTTGTGTAAATTCTGTGAGAATTTATAAGAGAGTAAAAAAAGCTTTACTGCGTTACATTCAAACCCAGATATGTTTACACATCCAGCATTGTGATGGCCAAACCCGTGGCCACACTCTAAAGTCGGTAACTTTTGTATTTTCATTCTTCATTTGAACATAGTAATACATTTTAGT
>NW_005187862.1:243673-245061 GCF_000239375.1 Pundamilia nyererei
CCAGAGTCTGTACAAAATGATAAAACAAAGGTATAAAAACCTGTTTGTACTTGTCAGTCACATTCAGGGTGTTTAATACAGAAATTTGTTGATTTTTGTGTACCAGACAGCGATGGCTTGTTATTCATTTCATAGTTTATTTCTAAAGGACCTGTACATAAGGCCAGACAGTTGAGAGGCTGATGTACTGAACCTGTACTGTATATTAGCATTTGAATTTAACTACAATTTAATGTTTTACAGGAATAAAACATCTTACCTTCACAGTCCAGACGTCCCAGGAAACATGAGAGGACAAACGCGGTTAAAGCTGTTTTTAACAGCATTTCCTTTCTTATCTCCCACAGCTTCATTGTTGTAGTTTCCTGGATTAAAAAACAATAATAAAGAATATACAGATGCTCTTTAAAGCTATTAAATTTACCTAAAGTTATTTTATGCGGTGTATGACTGATACCCTGAGCAATATCCCTGTGCCCCTGTGAGAGGAAATTCCACCACATGAAAAAAAGGGAACTTACAGGAAATTATGAGGTAATGAGGTAAGGTGGCGCCTATTCGTCTGTCTGTATAATCAAGTGTTTAGAATCTAGTAAAAAGATTTTGTCTGTTTTAGGTTCGTAGCTTGCCTTCACTGGTGTATGAATGTGAGAGTGAATGAATAGTGGTATTGTAAAGCTTTGAGGGTCCCGAAAAGCGCTATATAAATGCAATCCATTATTATTATTTAAGCAGAACTCAGGTGTTTGAGGAGAAAGGACCAGGTCAGTGTAGCTTTGTGCAGTTTGACCTTAATTTTCATTGATTTAAGTTCAGTTATGTTTATTTGAACTGAGTTAATTTGGAGTTGAGTTTCTTATTTGTTTCTTTCTAAATATTGTTTGGGTCACAAAACGGTGACAGCATCAGTCTCCTGCATTTCTTTGGCCGCTTAAGTCAAGTCCTACTAAATTGATGAGGACTTTTATCTATCATTCCAAAAACACAAACCACTGCTTCCCTCTCTTTGCAGCTTACATTGTTTATAAGCTACACTTGGTAAGCATGGAAGTATTTCACTAAACACACGAGGAAGCTTAGCTTGATAAAAAAAGCTCTAGGCACCTGTAGAGTCTTTGTATAGCAGAAAATAAATGCTAAATTGCATTAAAACTCTCAATGAAAGTGTGATAAATGTTTTTAGTACAGAGTGTGTACACGACAGGGAAGCCCAGCCCAGTATGCACTCTTACTGTCGATCTCAAACCCAGATACATGGGCTGGGCTTTGTCAGGAAGGAAATGTGTCAGGAAGCAACTGCAAAACATGGAGGTCATTAAAAAAGAATGTTAGGAGGCAGCAGGAGAGCAGGAAAGGCAGGATTGTGCTGATGAGAGCAGTCACTGTAA
>NW_005187862.1:245438-246706 GCF_000239375.1 Pundamilia nyererei
CCAGAGTCTGTACAAAATGATAAAACAAAGGTATAAAAACCTGTTTGTACTTGTCAGTCACATTCAGGGTGTTTAATACAGAAATTTGTTGATTTTTGTGTACCAGACAGCGATGGCTTGTTATTCATTTCATAGTTTATTTCTAAAGGACCTGTACATAAGGCCAGACAGTTGAGAGGCTGATGTACTGAACCTGTACTGTATATTAGCATTTGAATTTAACTACAATTTAATGTTTTACAGGAATAAAACATCTTACCTTCACAGTCCAGACGCCCCAGGAAACATGAGAGGACAAACGCGGATAAAGCTGTTTTTAACAGCATTTCCTTTCTTATCTCCCACAGCTTCATTGTTGGTAGTTTCCTGGATTAAAAAACAATAATAAAGAATATACAGATGCTCTTTAAAGCTATTAAATTTACCTAAAGTTATTTTATGCAGTGAGTGTATGACTGATACCCTGAGCAATATCCCTGTGCCCCTGTGAGAGGAAATTCCACCACTTACAGGAAATTATGAGGTAAGGTGGGGCCTGTCTGCCTGTATAAACAAGTGTTCAGAATCTAGTAAAAAGATTTTGTCTTTTTTAGGTTCGAGTTCAAAAATATCATAGTTTAAAATGTAAAAGCTTGAAGCTTCTAAAGGTGTGAAGGTTAAATGTTAATAATGAATGTAAAATAATAATGTGAGGCCTTCATTGGATCGTATGATGTCATACCAGCTAATAAACCGCTGTTTGGATCGTAACACCTTATCAGTATGGAGGACCAGGAGTGTCAGAAATAAACATTTACACGAGTTTAAAAAGCGTGATTAAAAAAAGTTGTTAATAAATTATACACTTTACAATAATTATTACAAGTTATAACTTATTATATAACTTAACTTATAAGTTCTATAATATATTCACACCCAGCTACAGTCACACATCTAGTATGTTAAATCATGAACTTCAGAAATGGTTTTCAAAGGCTAAATTAAGAGTTTATACACCTTTACCAGGAGTGAAATAAACCATTACATGAGTTTAAAAAGTGATTTTTTTAAGTCATTAATACATTATTTATTTTATGAAAATATTGGTAAATGGCCTGTATTTGTATAGCGCTTTTGCTAGTCCCGCCTATAGGGACCCCAAAGCACTTTACACACCCAGTCATCCACCCATTCACACACTGGTGAAGGCAAGCTACAGTTGTAGCCACAGCTGCCCTGGGGTAGACTGACAGAGGCAAGGCTGCCATATTACGCCATCGGCCCCTCTG
>NW_005187862.1:247046-248226 GCF_000239375.1 Pundamilia nyererei
GTGATTCGCACACACATATTTAACCTCCTAAGACCCGAACTCTTCCACAGCATTTTTAATTTCTCTTTGATATTTGGGCTGATTGGGGCCCGATGAATGTAAAAACAAAGAATTACCAGATTTATTTATTTTTTTACCTTATTTTTGTTTTTAAGAAAAATAAGAGCCACATATTAGGATATTCATTTAAAATTTTGATACAAGAGTAGCAGTATAACGTCCTCGTAAGTGGCTATCAGGCCCATGTAGAGCAAAATTGAGCATTTTGCTCTAAATAACCCAAAATTTGATGTCCACATATGTGGACGCAGGGTCCTAGGAGGATAAGCTTTTGTGGGCAAGAGTGATGTCGTGTGTACTTTTAGATATTTGTACGCTCAGAAAGGTTTTCAAAAGGTAAAATTTTCAAATTCAGGAAGCTGAACTTAGTAAACTGTGCTTAAACGATCAGTAATTATTTGGCTTTTGCACATTTGTAAAATAGTTTTACGTGGTGGTCAGATTGCCTCGTATATGTGTGTGGATTGAAGCACCTGCGTGTGGGTCCTCAAAATTTACACACAAATCATTGCACACATTTGTAAACTTTGTTTACATGTGGATTTTGTCTCATGCTTTGCAACACTTTTTTGACGCTGTTTAGAGACCAAATATAAAGAAGCAGACAAAGTCACAACATCAGAACAATTTGAACTTTTGCCGTAGTTAAAGTGTGCTTTAAATCAGCATCACTGATTTGTGTCATTAAATTACCTCTTCATCATCAACAAGCAGAAACGCCTCTGTGTGAGGTCACTGTCTCTTTAAGACATCAACAATACTGGCCGCTTTTCACTCTCTCCAGTTGGCAAATATAACATTAGAAAACAATATCAAAATAATAGTAAAATACATCATCAGTACTAGTATTACTGTAGTTATTTTTAGGGGTGCTGTGATGAAATTTAGGGTCTACTACGCCTTAAGGTGGAATTCTGAGTATCTCTGCAATCACCAAAGGCTTGGGTGAAAAACGGTTGTGTTCAAAGAGTTCTACTTTGCTGACTGAAGAAGTGAATGGGGGAGTGGGGGAGGGTGGGAGAGAGAGGGTCTCATACTAGCCCCAAACACACAACAGTTAGCTGCTATAAAACATTATTTCTCAAGTTGACAGTTGAAAAACAGGGTTGTTGTTTTTTTT
>NW_005187862.1:248312-249858 GCF_000239375.1 Pundamilia nyererei
CCTCTGGTGCAAATTACTGACCTCTGTCATCATTTTAAGTGGGGGAACTTGCACAATCGGTGGCTGACTAAATACTTTTTTGCCCCACTGTAGTCTGCAATAGGCAAACGTCTACTATCCCAGGTTTGTTTATGTTTTGCACTTTTACAGATTACATAATATAACATTTTGGTTTAAATCAATTCCTACAAGTTTGTTAAGTTAACATGTTATTTATTTCAACTGTTAATTGGTTTAGTTAGAACTAAGCTTACCTACCTGTCTTCCAGAAACAAAAGGAGGAAAGTAGTTTTACTTCCTGCTTTATAGCTTCTGGGTTCATCTGAGGTCGCAGGAAGAGACCAAGCGCAGAAGGGGGAAAACTCTTGTAATTTAAGAAAGTTGATTTTAGAGGGTTTATGGAGAAATAGATTTATTGTCATACGTATTTATTACACCAGAGTTTATGTTGCTAGTAAAGAGTGGCAGTAGAGGTTTGAACATAATCGTTTTTATCTTATCTACCTACTGAATGGAATAGTCCAGTGGAGAAATTGTTTGGTTAAGTGGATTATTTGGGGCGATCGTGGCTGAAGAGTTGGGTGTTCGTCTTGTAATCGGAAGGTTGCTAGTTCGAGCCACGGCTCGGACAGTCTCGGTCGTTGTGTCCATGGGCAAGACACTTCATCTGTCGCCTACTGGTGTTGGACAGAGGGGCCGATGGCGCGATATGGCAGCCTCGCCTCTGTCAGTCTACCCCAGGGCAGCTGTGGCTACAACTGTAGCTGCCTTCACTGGTGTATGAATGTGAGAGTGAATGAATAGTGGTATTGTAAAGCTTTGAGGGGTCCCGAAAAGCACTATATAAATGCAATCCATTATTATTATTTAAGCAGAACTCAGGTGTTTGAGGAGAAAGGACCAGGTCAGTGTAGCTGTGTGCAGTTTGACCTTAATTTTCATTGATTTAAGTTCAGTTATGTTTATTTGAACTGAGTTAATTTGGAGTTGAGTTTCTTATTTGTTTCTTTGTAAATATTGTTTGGGTCACAAAACGGTGACAGCATCAGTCTCCTGTATTTCTTTGGCTGCTTGAGTCAAGTCCTACTACACTGATGAGGACTTTTATCTATCATTCCAAAAACACAAACCACTGCTTCCCTCTCTTTGCACCTTACATTGTTTATAAGCTACACTTGGTAAGCATGGAAGTATTTCACTAAACACACGAGGAAGCTTAGCTTGATAAAAAAAAAAATCTACAGGTGTAGAGCTCTAGGCACCTGTAGAGTCTTTGTATAGCAGAAAATAAATGCTAAATTGCATTAAAACTCTCAATGAAAGTGTGATAAATGTTTGTAGTACAGAGTGTGTACACGACAGGGAAGCCCAGCCCAGTATGCACTCTTACTGTCGATCTCAAACCCAGATACATGGGCTGGGCTTTGTCAGGAAGGAAATGTGTCAGGAAGCAACTGCAAAACATGGAGGTCATTAAAAAAGAATGTTAGGAGGCAGCAGGAGAGCAGGAAAGGCAGGATTGTGCTGATGAGAGCAGTCACTGTAA
>NW_005187863.1:0-1529 GCF_000239375.1 Pundamilia nyererei
GGAGACTCCATCAGAGAAAACTTTCTATTTTGCAAGGCACTGCCAGAAAAAAACAACAAGAGAAGACATTTTTCGGGTTACATCCGAATATCTTGAACAAGGAGGACTTAAGTGGGAAAACTGCACGAGTGTCTGCACTGATGGAGTAGCAGCCATGGTCGGGCGCACCAAAGGTTTCGTTAGCAGAGTGAAAGCGATACACCCAGATGTTATTGTTACGCACTGTTTTCTGCACCCTGAGGCGCTTGTTGCCAAAACTTTACCAGCAGACCTAGCTCCTGTGTTGGATGATGTTGTGCGCATGGTAAAAACATCTGAAAAGAAAACTGAAAACAGAAAGAGATGTTGAGGAAGAGCTTCGTGTATGCCTTTATTCAATTCCTGCCAGAATATCATCTTTGTGTTCATCTAGACAGGCCCAGGTTTCACACTGAGTGAGTATAAACAAACTGAGAGACTAACTTCCCATTATATGTACTGTATTAGGCTACAATGTGTCATTTTGGAGCAAGTTTGGTTGGTGGTGTGCCACAGGATATTTTTAATCTATAAAATGTGCCGCGACTCAAAAAAGGTTGAAAAACACTGCTCTAAACTGTGAGTGAAGTTTTAAGATACCCCATTTTTCTGTCACAAACTATACTTATTGTTTTAGCTGAGAATGTAAGTGGCATAGTCTTCACATGTCTGGTCAGGTTGTCAAAATAGAACATGTTTGCAAAAGTGCTCCGATGTTTTCGGAGATGTCACTAGCTCCGCTAACAGTCAGCTGACAGAGTGCAGCAAGCTCACAGCCCCGGTGTTCCAGGTTAGCTGATTGTTTTAGTTTAACAGATTTGATTTCATAGATTTGTTTACACATTCAACTCTGTGTTCCACATGTTGCACCCGCTGATTCTCATTTTCACTGAACTTTCTGTCTCTTTCTGTTAGTGTGTCAGCATGCAGTTTGCTGAGGACCTCAGCAAAAAAGGTCGCCATCCTCTTCGTCTCCTACAAATCCATACAAGCATCAATATTATCTCAAGATGACAATGGAATTATTTTCCTCATGGCACCACCGATCAATTCAAGGGACCCTCAGTTTACTTGCATACATCCTGCTCACCTGTCTGCTGTTTAACACCTGCTGCTGATTCAGGAAACACGCCCACGTGCATCGTTTGCAGTGGTGCTGAAACCCAGGCTTGGGGCACGAGAGACCCGACCAGACTCTTGCACTTTTCAGTACATTTCTTTATTGCAGCTGTCGACTTACATACGCAGCTGCAGCTTTTCGGCTGCAGCCTACACACATCAGCAACAACAACAGGAACTAGTTCATTCTGTTTTAAGGCAGCAAGGCGTGATTGGTTATGCTGCTCAGGTGCGTCTCCCTCCCCCGCAGCCGCGCTGCAGACCACACCCCGCCACAGCTCTGCAGTCAAAAACAAGCTCACTGCAGCCACTAAGAGTGAATAGTATTAAACTCTCACTAGATTATATATTTTTCATCTCTGTTCACAAGTTTCTGGATTTCCTTTTTTTTT
>NW_005187863.1:2141-3688 GCF_000239375.1 Pundamilia nyererei
ACTACAACCATGAAAAGAGTTGGATGGACATTGCTGCTCAATCACAGCTGCCTGGTCAATGTTTTTCATTAGTAATTTAGCAAAGTTGATGGTGTGTGTGTGTGTCTATGTGAGTAAAAGACAGAGAGAGGGAGAGCAAGGGACAGATTTTGTATGATAAGCTTCATGTTATGGACGCACAGTTTGAGCACTCAGGTCGCATCAGAGCATCAGGCCCTGCATTGTGACCATTGACTGTAGAAAACATGGACGACGCGACCCCGCCTCCTACCATTGTGCAAAAATGAAGCCAAAATATCCCGCTTGTGGAGGCTGCCATCTTGCAAATTTGGAGCCAGAGTCTGCGCAGTAGTGACTTGAGGTGGAGCGACTGTGTAACGCTCCTGCCCACGCACCCGCTGGACGGGTTTTTTTGCTGGTTTACCGCGATTGACGATCCGTTTAATTAAAGTAAATACAACCATGTCACTGTTATAAAAAAGACACACAGCTTATCATCTTATAGTTCTAAAATCACTCTGTTGTTAATTCGTTAGTTAGATTAGCCGCTAGCATACGCACTGTGTTGGAGGCTTGTTGCTAGCTAGTTAGCGATGCTACACACCTGCTACTCTTAATAGTCTTCAACACTTATGTTTTTTTATCCATTTTTAGACAGCGATGAGAGCACACTCTACACAGGCCCAGACTTACTGTTAATATCAAAAAATATAATGCTGTCCTTTGAGATTTTAACATAAGACTGTGAGTGTAATGGATCTGAAACTGTTTAAATCTTCAGAGCCCTCTACAGCCTGGTAACATGGAAACTTTAAAAACATCAGCAGAACGTTGCAGTAGCGTAGTCTAATTTGTTCTTTTCATTTAATAATAGAGTCCATATTATATCAACAGCTACATTCACCCTGGAGAGAAACTAGTGAGGGAGACCATCAGGACCAAGCTGGGTTTCCTGGGTCCAGATGTTTGGAGAAACTTCTTCCCTTTCTTTCATCACAGCTGTCCTGTGCCATAAGTTCTGTTGACCCACTGAGAGAGGCATCATTTACGAAACAACAGGAACACTGAAGCTCATTGCATTGATCAAGCAGGACTCATGATCTTCACCAGCAGCTCCCTCACAGGGAAATCTTCAGCACTCCTCTGTAGGCCCGCCCCAGGAGATGGATAAATGCAGCATTTCATGAACACTGTGATGGAGACCTTTGGTTTGTGTAATGTTATAAATACTCAGATACTCCCCAGAGGCTCCGGACTTTTACATAAAGATATTATATTCAGTCCTGTAGAAAGTTATATATTTAAAAATATGTGATCCTCTCTGGTTACTCTAGTATGAATAACTCTGAATCACTTTATGGTAAATCAGAATCAGAATCAGAATCAGAATACTTTATTAATCCCTGGGGGAAATTATTTTTTGTTACAGTGCTCCATTTTAAACCAACATTAAGACAAGACAGACAATACACTAACTAAGAATAGTACAATATATACATATATACACATACATACTTCACTCATAAATAAATAGTTGGAAAAGAAAC
>NW_005187863.1:28919-31896 GCF_000239375.1 Pundamilia nyererei
CTCCATAAAGTTGGTCAGCAGCAGGAAGCATGAAGTGCTCTAATACGTCCTGGTATACAGCTGTGTTGACCTTGGACCTCAGAAAACAAAGCAGAGCAACACCAGCAGATGACATGGCACCCCAAACCATCACTGACTGTGGATACTTTACACTCTCTCTTTCTCCAGACTCTGGGACCCTAATTTCCAAAGGAAATGCAGAATTTACTTTCATCACAAAACACAACTTTGGACCACTCAGCAACCACTCAGCAGCAGTCCAGTCCTTTTTGTCTTTAGCCCAGGCGAGAAGCTTCTGACGCTGTCTGTTGTTCAAGAATGCCTTGACACAAGGAATGTGACAGCTGAAACCTTTCATACGCCTTTGCATAGTGGTTCTTGAAGCACTAACTCCAGCTGCAGTCCACCCTTTGTGAATCGACCCCACATTTTTGAATGGGTTTTTTTCACAATCCTCTCCAGAGTGCAGTTATCCTTATTGCTTGTACACTTTTTTCTACCACATCTTTTCCTTCCCTTTGCCTCTCTATTAATATGCTTGGACACAGAGCTCTATGAACAGCCCGCCTCTTTTGCAATGAACTTTTGTGTCTTGCCCTCCTTGTGCAAGGTGTCAGTGGTCATCTTTTGGACAACTGTCAAGTCAGCAGTCTTCTCCGAGCCTACAGAACTAGACTGAGAGACCATTTAAAGGCCTTTGCAGGTGAGTTAATCAGTTGATTCAATATTGAACCTTTTCACAATATTCAAACTTTCTGAGACACTGAATTTGGGGTTTTCATTAGTTGCCAGTCATAATCATCAAAATTAAAAGAAAAACTATTGTATGCATTATACAACTTTCACTTTTTGAATGGAATTAGCGAAATAAATTAACTTTTTGATGATATTCTAATTATATGACCAGCACCTGTACAATTGACTGGCAATCTGTCCCATGATCAGATAAGGCATGTTTCCTCATTATTCCATGAAAAATTCAGCAAATAAAAGCTTAGTAGCTGATTAAAAAGGGTGATCTTGTATTTGGTAGCTGTTACATAGAACAGATATTTAATATCTTTGATATAAAATATCAAATGATATTAAATAATATGATCGTGGCTCAAGAGTTGGGAGTTCGCCTTGTAATTGGAAGGTTGCCGGTTCGAGCCCCAGCTTGGACAGTCTTGGTCGTTGTGTCCTTGGGCAAGACACTTCCCGTTGCCTACTGGTGGTGGTCAGAGGGCCCGGTGGCGCCAGTGTCCGGCAGCCTCGCCTCTGTCAGTGCGCCCCAGGGTGGCTGTGGCTACAACCAGTGTGTGAATGTGTGTGTGAATGGGTGGATGACTGGATGTGTAAAGTGCTTTGGGGTCCTTAGGGACTAGAAAAGCGCTATACAAATACAGTCCATTTACCATATTTTTAATAGCCAAGTCCTGATCAGCCCAACAGGCCATGCTGTTCACTTATTAGACACAAAGCTGAAAACTGAAATAAATTTTATGAATTAAACTTTATAAATAATGACCTCAACAGCATTTTCTGTAGCAGTAGTAGTAGTGGTGGTAGTAGTAGTAGTAGTGGGCATGTCCACACTAATACGTTTGAAAACGCATCTCTCCGTTTTGGCCTTCCGTCCACACTGAGACGGCGTTTTCAGTCAAGGAAAACGGAGCGTTTTGAAAACTCTCTCCAAAGCGGATACATTTGAAAAGGCCGTTTTCGCGTCGCAGTGTGGACAGCGAACTCGGAGCCTTTTCGAAAACGATGACACATTTTAGTCATGTGATGCAGTCATGTGACCAATTAAACTAAGATAGCGGAGGGCATTATACAGCAGTTGTTTTGTTTGCTCTCAATTTCAACAGCCCTATTAAAGATTATTATCAGTTTTTACGTGCTCCAGATAACTTTTCTTCAAGTTCTTTAATTCTTACTTGCTTTTGCAACTTTGTACTTTTGTGTTACTCGCAGCAACAACTCCACCTCGTTGTTAGTCCATTTAAAAAACTCAATGCTTTTCCTCAACATTTTGTCGCAATGTTTCAAAGAGCCGGAAAGTAAATAAACGACAGACAGAAATGAGGCAGGCCAAATCGCCTTGCGTTTCACGCATGCGCAGTACTGGGACATAAGCGTTTTCAGACATTTCAATGTGGACGCACAACTCTGTGAAAACAACTGAAAACGATAGTATGAACGCAGCGTTTTCAAATTTATCCGGGCTAGTGTAGCCTTTGGGGATAAGTAGTACTGGTAAGACCTTGAACAACTGCAAAAGAGGGTTATTTTAATAGGCTATTGAAGGCTGAGGCCTCTAGGGAGTACTAGTTGGGCTGTAACTTTTAGTTTTGCAAATGAGAGTAAGAGGACAACATATGCCAGCATGTGTCTGTGTTTTGCTGTAGTGTTTGTGCAAAGTTTTCCTCTGCTTGAATTTCCATTAGAAGTCCCGTCTAATCGGTTTGCAGCTGGCGTTGCTCATAACTGCAGAACATGGGGCTTATAAAGTGGAAGCTGCAAAAACAGATGTCCTCATGAATTAGTGAGGCACCCATGAAAAATTAACAGACGACCTAGGACATAAAGCCAGGGGGCTTATGCTCATTTAATTCTCCCTTCAACATGCAATATGCTGCCTCCAGTCATTGTTTTCACTCTGTCCACGTCCAGCTGCAGCAGGCCTGTTTTTAGATGTGATAAATTAATAATGACGGAAACATGTCTGTCAAATAAATAACAACATAGACTCTGGAATAACAGCCTCTATCAAGCTCACTGCTGAAAAGTGGTTTTGCTAGTACATATGGCATACACTGCAGTATCGCCTCGTGCAATACATGATTTTGTAAGTTTGCCCACTAACAAACTAATGATCAGTCTATAGTCAAAGTCAAAGTCAAGTCAAAGTCAACTTTATTGTCAATTCTGCCACATGTACAGGACATACAGAGAATAGAAACTACGTTACTCTCAATCCCTAGATAAAAAAGCA
>NW_005187863.1:32520-33747 GCF_000239375.1 Pundamilia nyererei
CTCCAAACCACACAGTGATGCAGCTCGACAGGATGCTCTCGATGGTGCCTCTGTAGAAAGTGTGCATGATGGGGGCTGGTGCTCCTGCTCTTCTTAGTTTGCGGAGAAAGAAGAGACGCTGCTGTGATTTCTTGGCCAGTGCTGTGGTGTTGTACTATAATTTTACTGCTCGGTTTATTTGAACAGTGAGAAACAGATCAATAACCAAAAAATGCATTTCAAAAAAGGTTATCAATTAATTCACATTTTCATGAATGAAATAAGCAAGATTTCTGGCTCCCAGGGGTATTTTGTACAGTTATCGAGCTGACATTGGGAGCCTCCTCAATTCGTTACCTGTTCTATGGACAGTTACCTGTTGTCCATAGTAGTAATCAATCTATCCAGATGCCAAACTCAAGATTTATAGACTCTATTAATCCCACACTGGGGAATGTCATTTGTTACAGCAGCAAAAGGATCTAAAAGAAAAAATAAATTCGAAGTATATTAGAAAAATAGATAAAGAACACAGTGGCTCTAACAATCTACCACTCAAGGAGCTGCTCAAGGCCTCCACAGTCTCACGGAGGGGCTGAGAGGTGTTGTTCATAACGGACATCCTTAAAATCCTCCTCTACCCACCCTCTTTATCAGTAAAGTGATGATTTTCCTATACTTTAAATCTTTCCCCTCAGATACTCAGATACACCAACAATGGCTGTATCATCAGAGAACTTGTGGAGGTGATAGTGAGGTTGAATCGGGAGTCTGATGTTTGTAAAGAGGAAGGTAAAGAAGAAGGGAGAGAGCCCCTGTTTACACCATCAGACTTCTGGCTTTCCAACACACTTTTAGTCTGGCTGCAGGAATTCTCTCTAATTCAGTGATGCTACTGGTTAAAAAGCTCTAGATTGAAGTCAACCTACCATGTCACCATTAGGGTGCTGAATGTACTCTGAGTTTGTGTTTTTCAACACAAAACTGAACAAAGCACTTATTAAAGGTTAAAGGTTTGACAAACTCTAAATGAACTTGATCCACACCAAATTTACGGAGTCTGCCGCTCCCATCTTTCACTTAAAGGATTAAAGCTATTCACAAGAATCAGGCTTTATTCGTGGTTCTTTGTAACAAGGATTTGAACATTTTTTAATTTTAATTACTTTTAAGGGACACCAGAGGCGGAGCCAGACATTTGAAACACCCAGGGCTTAGCCCTAAAGGGTAGTATGCATGTGGGATTTT
>NW_005187863.1:34080-42608 GCF_000239375.1 Pundamilia nyererei
CAAAATCAGGACTACTGAGGACTTAACCAAGACAGAACCAGAATCAGAACTAGATGATAGTAGCACTAAAAATCATCATAGACCTGCACTACACTTATTTTTTGATTCTACCAAAGTCCACTATTTAGATTGAGAAAAGTTTATATAATTATTTAGCCTTGTTGTGCAAACAAGCCTGCATAACTTAATAAATGTAGAATTTGAAAAATAGCAAACCTAAAAAAAGAAACACCTGGTACGAGATACATGAGGACCTATGATACGGTGATACTTTTGGTAAACAACCATTTGACTAACATGTGTGTTTCACCTGCTCTTGTTCCATCTCTGTTCTGTCCTCATTCTCCATCTCCCTCTCTGTTCCTCTCTCTCTCTTAGATTGATAAATATAAAAAAACATATTTGTTAACTTTAAGAGTAAAGAGAGAAACTATCTGTATTTCTTAATTGTAAATGTCACCAAATTGTATTCAAACTTGAGCCACACTTCTGGAGCTCCACGATTCTTTTTCTGGTGTTTTGGTTGACATCTCTTGATTTTCCCATGTCACAGAAACTCAGAGGCTCTGTGTTTTGCCTTATATGCATCCACAGCTGTGCCACCAATTTACTCACATGGACTCTACTAACCTATCAGAAGCGTCTTCAGCTCAGGATGGAATCCTCTGGAGTTTTCTTATTAATTAACAATAAACTTAGTGTATATGTACTCCTAAATTTGATGAATGTGATAAAAAAATAGACAGCTCTGTCTCTCTTTATTCTGACATTTAACTAATTCAAAAGATATTTCAATATTTATTTATCCAAAACAAAACAAGTTTACTCTAAATTGAAGTTGTACAGTAAAAAAAAGTTCTTGTGTTTTCCATAGAGTGTATGTAAATATCTGGTTTCAACTGTGAATATACTGCTGTGTGTTGAAATTCCTCTTGTTTTGCATAGAAGTATACTGAACAACATACAAAGCATAATATATAAAATACTACCAGAGTTTTTTCTTTGAAAGAAGCCCCTTATGTCCGTTCTTGTATATCAGTGCATTACTGAAACCGATTTGTTTAGCCGTGGAGGGAAACAACAGAAAATATGAAATAAACACACATGTAAGCTAAGACCCTCTAAAGAAACAGCATTGTTGTTGTTCGGCTTTTCATTTCGCCATTTGTTGATTCACTTGAAGAGAAGTAATGTAATATGGGTCAAGTGATCACTTTGATATCAATCTTTCGTGATACACCATCATATTTACATTATTTGTACAGTACGAATGATTTGCTTTGGTACCTGGTCGAACTTCAGTTCTCCTCTGTCTGCCTGGCTCCGTTTCTCCAACAGCACACTCGCAGGCTGCAGCTGCCCCGCCCGCTTAGTGCCTGAGCTCGGATCATACCAATAGGGGGGATTTACGCACAGTCGTAAATTCCCACAGTGTGCACTATGTGCTTCGAATATTGTGTGTAGTTTTTTGCTTTATACAGTTGTCAGCCAGACATCTAACTATGAAAAGATTACACTCCAAAAGACCGCGGGCTTCTGAAAAAACAACCCGGGCTTAAGCCCAGTAAGCCACCCACCCACTCTGCCACTGAGAGACACTTTGGCTTGGTCTTTGATTCTCCAATGTGATCATTTACCAGTATAATAATTGGTTTAAGTGCTGAATTTGGTGCTGATTCTTTTATTGGATTAAGTTTTGCTTCGATACTACTTCCTTTTCTTTTTTTGCTATTCGTTAAAAAAAAACAAATGAAAATTGAAATGGAGTCTTTTGCCCCTGAAAAAAGAATTTCAAAGTTTTCAAATAAAGCCTTTTTTCACACTCTTGTTACATTTCAGCTATTTATTGTAGTAATATAAGTAAGTAATTACTTACTTAAGCGAAACAAGAATAAACAATAACCTTTTACTTAATCTCCTAAATGCAGTTGGCTTTTATCATCTATCTAGGTTAGTGTAATTAGATGCACTTTTTGATTATAACACAACAAACAACTTGCTTTCAATAAACAATGTATTCAAAAGTCTGAAACAACACAGCAGAATATACAAAGCATATACTTTTTTAGTTTTTCTGTGGTTGTTGTGTGTCCTTGGCAAATGCCCATTCAGAGGGTTAACATCTGTGCTGGCATTTTCATATAAAAGCAGGTATTGTAATAAACCAAAGAAGCCCGAATACCTTGTGTGAATGGGTTTATGAGTGAAAGAAAACAATGTTGTACTTTAATTAGGGACAAAGACAGACTTATGTTAGCAAGTGACTCCCTGCTGTGGAAACTGCTGAATACATTTTAGTTAGAATGTATTTACAATGTTATTTACAAATGACTCTATTACTGTGGGGGCGCTATTCTTTCTTTTTGTGTGTGCTTTCTTTTTGCCTTATCTCTGTTTGTTTATGATGTTGTAGCCAACCTTTACATAGAGGAAGTGGAAAGAAAGGCTCTTGGCTCTTTTAAAGAGAGATTACCCAGCCACTGGTACAGATATGTAGACGACACCTGGGTCAAAATCAAAAGACAAGAAGTGGAATCCTTCACTGCACACAGAGTCCCAGAGAGCAGCCATTTGGCTTTCTACCTTTAAAACCCGCCTTCCAGCCAAATGGCTGGTAGGCGTTTAGCTAGGCTTTAGCTTCAGCCAAGTGGAAGCTAAATTGGCTAGTTATTCATATGTAAATTAGGCCGTTACCTGAGAAGTGGGGGAGTGGGGATGTGTGAATGATTGCTGATTTCTAACTGCCAACTGCCTCTTTGTTTGTGTGTGGGGAGTCTTATGGAGGTGGCTCCTGTGGAGGAGCCACCTCCACAAGGAGGAGTCTTGTCCTGTGGAGGTGGCTCCTCCACAGGAGCCACCTCCACAGGACAAGACTCAGCACTCCATCTGCATCTTAAGGATAAAGGACACTCTTTCGAGGATGCCAATGTTCACATTTTGGACAGAGAGGACAGATGGTTTGAAAGAGGAGTGAAAGAAGCCATCTATGTCCACTGTGAGCGACCATCTTTGAACAGAGGCGGTGGTTTACGACACCAACTCTCTGCCATCTATAATCCAGTTTTGAGATCCCTTCCCAGACGCCTTAACGCCCACTCACATCCGGGGCCATCTGATCTCAGGAATTCGCATGATAAGGTGGGGCCAGGTTTCACAATGAACTCACCCGAAACTCTGGCTGATTGGGACCCACACCCAATTTCACACCTTGGCTCAGCCGATTAGAGGATCATCAGGGGGTCCTTTTGTCCCTCTGTGGGGGGTTACTCCCACTAGGTTTATATCTGGGACTCTCCACCATTTGACCTTAGAACTGAAGACGCTTCTCGGATGAGAGGTGAAACGTCTTCAAGTAACTTAAAGAAGTCCAGATGGTTTTCTTTGCAAGCTCCTTTGATCCAGGAAAATAAATCTCCAAAAGTCACCAACTTGGAGTGGTTAGTTTCCAGAGCCACAAGGAAACTTGTGTTTCAGTTTGCCATCGTAGGGAGAAATCAACACACATGGGTGTATTTCCTTTGTTGCTGAGATTTATTGATAAAAACAGTCCAAAAAAAACCAACCATTTGTACACATATTTACAAATACTAATAAAAAGTGAGTGAGTACATTTCAACATTTTCAGTAATCATTCACAATAATGGCACTGCCATGGTATCTGTAGTGTGCATTTACCACATGTGTATCTGTAGTAGTGAACACATCGCATTTCCCGGCGACACTTGTTGACTGTCCCGAGGATGGTGGTTTTCCGTCTAAGACGTTTTTGCGCAAGTGAAAGCGATGTGAAGAAATTGTCCGTGGTAACATTTCTGCCCTTGTCTAGGAATGGTTCCATCAGCCTCATCACTACATTTTCAGACAGTCTCTCCCCACTGGGACGATTGGGGTCCTTGCCAAGATATGGGAAGACATTGCAAATGTACTTGGATTTTAGGTCGCAAGCACTGAACACAAGAACTGTGGTACTTTGAGGTGCTGACTGGGCTGCAAACCACTTCAATGCATGCATGCATACTGAAGGTCACTCTGTGATGAAGCCATGCATACTGAATTATGTCATAGTAATTTTAATCAATCTGTAAGCAGGACTAATGATCTTCCTATTTTAAAGATCTGCCTAAATTTTCACATCAAAGTGGATTAAGTTAGTGCACATACAGTCACAATTTAGAAATAAAAAAATACACTGTAGACATTTTGTCAGTAGATTATTTCAGGAAAATTAATTATTTCTCCACACTGAGCATTTTGGAAACTTCTAATTAATGTTGCCAGAAAAATTTGAAAGTTAAATATCCACCTTGGAACCAACAGCAGAATAAAATAAATCCTTCACTGCTCACACTAACGCCATGGATAAAAACATCAAGTTCACCAGGGAAGACGCAAATGACAACTGTTTGCCTTTCCTGGACTGCACTGCGCACATTGAAGAGAATGGAAACCTCAACATTGAGGTTTACCGGAAGCCCACACACACGGACCAGTACCTCCTCTCTGACTCCCATCACACTCTGGAACATAAACTTGGGGTAATCAGGACCCTACACCACCTGGCAGAACATGTTCCCTCTAAGCTTGAAGAGAAAAAGAAGGAACACACACATGTAAAGGAAGCACTTAAAACATGTTGTTATCCTAATTGGGCTTTTATAAAGTCAGCAAAGAGGCACAGAAAAGAAGATCAGACACCAGCGAGGGAGGATAAGAAGGACAGACGCAACAACATTGTCATCCCCTATGTAGCCGGTGTATCAGAGAAACTCAGGAGAGTTTTCTCCAAGCACAACATCCCAGTGTACTTCAGACCCAGCAACACACACAGACAGAAACTGGTTCACCTGAAAGACAAAACTCCTAAACACAAACTTAACAGCGTGGTGTATGCTGTACAGCGCAGCGAGGAATGTCCAGACCTCTACATCGGAGAGACCAAACAGCCACTTCACAAGCGCATGGGACAACATAGAAGAGCCACCTCCACAGGACAAGACTCAGCAGTTCAGCTGCATCTAAAGGTCAAAGGTCACTCTTCCGAGGATGACACATTTTGGACAGAGAGAACAGATGGTTTGAAAGAGGAGAGAAAGAAGCCATTTACAACCACTGTCAACAACCATCTTTGAACAGAGGCGGTGGTTTACGACACCAACTCTCTGCCATCTATAATCCAGTTTCGAGATCCCTTCCCAGACACCTTAACGCCCACTCACATCCGGGGCCATCTGATCTCAGGAAATCACATGATAGGGTGGGGCCAGGTTTCACAATGAGCTCACCCAAAACCCTGGCTGATTGTGACCCACACCTGCTTTCACACCTTGGCTCATGTGATAAGGTAGAGGATCATCAGGGGGTCCTTTGTCCCTCTTTGAGGGGAAACTCCCAGTGGGTTTAAATCTGGGACTCCCCACCATTTGACCCTTAGAACTGAAGACGCTTCTTGGATGAGAGGTGAAACGTGTTCCAGCAACTCAAAGAAGTCCAGACGCTTTTCCTTCCAAGCTCCTTAGATTATGATTAGCATTTCAGTTTAGGAAAATAGTTTAGTAGATTTACCACCAAAACAAGTGAGAACAAATCAAAGAAAAAGCTGAACAGAAACAGAAACCTTAGGTTCCTCTGAGGTCCTTGTAATGATAAAAGAAAAAATGTACTAAAAGAGCTCCTGCGTCACTCCGGCCACTGTAGTGTATTTAACCAGGATGATCTGACTCATATCCAGTCCAAGGCCTCCCATCCCAAATTGGTGTGATTGCGCCTGAGGGTGGTGATCAAGGATGAAGATGGACTTGCACCATAAACCAAATGAAAAAATGTAATTAGCTAAACAGTTGGAAGGGACCAGTCTTTTTTATCTTGAATGAAGATAAGGATATGGCGAGTGTGCACGCACGACAGTCTGAGAAAATCAAGATTATTTGTTAATCATTAGTTAAGCTGAAGGTGCTGGTGCCTTCATTTCCACCACTGCTTATTGCTGCACAGAGAGGGCTGCAGACTGTATATTTAAATTAAGACCATTATCATCTCCAATGCGTAACATACCACTGATTTGTCATGCACTATAACACAGTGTCTTCCAAAGTGATTCAGCATCTGAAAGTGAACAGATTTAACATACATAATACTTTGTTAATTTGATTTTCGTGTCACATGTAGAGATTAATTCCGATCTCATGTCTCTGAACGCGTAACATGTTCTCATCCCAACGCGTAACATACTGTGACAAATCATTGGTATGTTTTTAGATTACATTGCAGCCGACACCTACAAACTATGTGTGAACAGAAGAGTCACGTGCATCAAAAAATAAAGAGTTTTGTGTGCAGTACGTTAGTAAATTCATTTACGAATTCATTTTGTAATTTCTTCATTTATTTTGACATTACTATAGTCAGTGTTGGGGAGTAACGGAATACATGTACCACCGTTACGTATTTAAAATACAAAATATGAGTAACTGTATTTCGTTACAGTTACCATTTAAAAAAGTGGTATTCAGAATACAGTTACTTTGTTGAAATAAAGGGATTACACGGCGGTCTTTTCCAATGTCATATGTTAGGCTATGCCCTCTCTATATCTGGTAATTCCAGGAGCCCAACATGAACCCGACGTATTAGCCAGAGGTCCCTTTACTACGGTTCAGAGCCGCGGACCTGTTTTATATATGCGCAGAATAGTTTTCTATACGAGATCGCTGCAAAACGTGCAGCTTTACATAATGTCCACCCTATTGTTACTCATTTTATATTAAGACTTAAAAATCTAGTTGGTATTGGTATGGCGAGTATCCTTCAGTAATAGTAATAAATCACACAGCAATAGTACATTAATGTAGTTGTAAAAAGCATGATAATATATTAAGTAATCCAAAGTATTCAGAATACGTAGTCTCATTAAGTAACGTAACGGAATACGTTACAAACTAGATTTTGGGGCATGTATTCTGTAATCTGTAGTGGAATACATTTTAAAAGTAACCTTCCCAACACTGACTATAGTCATTTATTATTTAGTAATGAAATATAAAAAAAAATCTCAATAGAAACCTAATTTCAAAAAACATTTTTGAATTTCAAATTTAAAAAAGTATTTTCAATATCTTTTCTAAAATACAGTTCAACAAAAAAATATGTAAGTAAATGGATCAAAAATGTATTTCTTAAAAATGATAATTCCACTCCTCATTTTCAAATCCATTGCCTTACTGCATTCCTTTTTCTTGTTAGCTCTCAGATTAGCTATAATATTATCAAATATATTAGTTTTGAGATTAACTGTTTGATTAGCTATCCCATGTAGCATTTCTATGACTGCATGCAGTCCCGCTTTTTTAAGATCTAGCTAACTACCATTTTGGTTGTTAGAGTATTGGTAAATACTGCCCATAGGTTTGAATGTGAGTGTGAAATGCTGTGTGTGTCTACATGTTAGCTCTGCGACATACTGGCGGCCCTTACAGGATGTACCCTGCCTCTCACCCTAAGACAGCTGGGATAGGCTCCACCCCCCTGCGAACTGAATTTGATAAGTGGAAGAGAATGGATGGATAGAAAGCTCAAACTGTAAGAACCAGCACTGAGCCCCATAACATTTATACACAGTGTCAGAGCAATACCTGCAATCCACACCCTTTAAAATCATGATTAAAATGCTGCCATAAACACATCAGCCTAGATGTTACTATACTACATAATTTCTAATAATTGAGTTAAAAGATTTGAAACAGGATGATGACCATGATAGCTGTCCTTTCTATCATTCCTGATATTGCTGCCCTCTGCCAAGCCAAAGAGTAGAGATGATACTACACACAAGCGTCACACCACATCGGGCATATATTGTTCTATTTTGTACAGTACACTGTTGAAAATTATAAACTATATAACACAGTTATTTTTACTTAGCAGTAGTTTATCAATATATGGAAGTGACTGTCAGTGAATCTAACCAGGAGAAAACTGGAAAATACCAGATTTTCTAAGCAATTACCAATTCAATTCAATAATTCAATTCAATAAAACTTTATTGATCCTGAAGGTTGACCCCCAAGGAAATTGGGTTAAGGCTGCCGACCTTTGCCAGCGCCATCTTACCCTTCTGACCATACATACATTGCACAAACATCACATGGGGAAGACAGGTCAGAGAGGTATAACAATGGAAAATGCACAACATGAGGAAAGATAAGGAGAAAAAAATAACTCCCCCCAGACTGAACTCCAATGGGGAGATCAGTTTGAGAACAGAAAAAAACACCTCTGCACATAGCACATGAAATAGAATCTCTTAATACACCAAAGAAACACATGACAAGCAACAGGGGTGGGTAAAGGGTGAGAGACAGCCAATGTAGACATCACATCCGGGCCTACAGCATAAGCGCTCGTCTCCTTGATCCACTGTCAGCATCGGAGGGGAATAAGCGTTGAAGGCGTTTGGAGGGGGAGGGGGGATGAGTGTACATCTGCATGTGTATATATGTCTGTGTGTGTGTGTGTGTGTGTGTGTGTGTGTG
>NW_005187863.1:44536-46720 GCF_000239375.1 Pundamilia nyererei
TTGGGAGGGATGGTTATATTGTGTATCTGGAATGAATTTTAGGTCTCTACGTCCATCCCATGGGGAATGGGAGCAGTAACAAAGGTGTTGCGTTTATATTTTTGTTGAGTGTAAATAATAAGTTGACATTTGAAAAATCTAAATAGTAAGGAAGAGAAAAGGTGTAATCGAAATTTATGAATATCACTGGGAAAGCGAACTGAGTTAATCCTGAGACCTTACTGAAAAGCAGTCAGTTGGATCAAAGGATCTGTACATGTAAGCCTTAAGCATTTATAAGCAACTGAGCTCATAGAAAAAAGAAAACTTGCTAAATATCAGACTCACCTCCCAGTGGACTAATTCACTATAGACACAAACTGACCCACTAATAAGTGTGGCTAGAAGCTAGAGATCGCTGAGTATGCAAATATAAATATGACTGGAGGTTAGATAACAATGATCATGTTTTAAAGTAGTTTTGATAGGTAAAGCTATAAACTGGAAGGGAAATAAATGGCTGGTGGTGATAACAGAAGCTTATAAAATAAACAGATTGGGTGTGTTTGTGAATAAAATATGCCAAGGTTATGAAATAACAATATAATTCTGAAATGATAAGTTACACACAATAAAGTAAACATATATAAACTAGACAAGTAACTATTTAAACTGAAAATAACATAACGTAATATCTGCATTGAAGAGGGAAGTAGCAGTGAAAGTGAAAGAATCGGACACTATAGAACACTATAGTGAGGAGGGAGCATTAAAAACATATAAAAGCTCGCACGAAGGCCGTAGGATACACAACTGATCAGCTTGAAACTTTGGCAAATAATTATTTAAGAGAAGTACAAGAAGACATAGATGCAGTCTAGCCCTCCTACCATCCTTGGGGTCAATTTGCCAAAAAATGATAAAACTGAAGTTTTGTTTTGGGGTTTTTTTTTTTGGCTTTATATTTCATCACATTTCCTAATTTAATGTGGAAAAGTGATTAAGCATAAAATTTTACAGAAGACTTTTTTTCAATGAGCTGTACACATTTTCCATACATCGGTGTTCCTCTGGGGTCATATTGACCCCAAGTTGTTTTAGCTATGTAAAGCATATCTGTCTGTCTGTGTGACCTAAAATCTTTACCTGCAGGTGCAGAGATGGTCCTTTGAAGTTAATACAAGAAAAAAGGGTGGGGAAAACATTCCGATGAGAAAGTCTTGATGCATGCTCAATTATCCAGGTAAGTAAATCCCATAAGGTTGAATCTGTTCATCTGGAAATTGTGTTTTCAGTGGGAGAAACGTTTCATCACTCATCCAAGTGACTTATTCAGTCTCAGCAGACTGCAGGTTTTTGCAACTTTATAAACAGTACATTTGCACAATGATTGAAACTAGCCCACTGAAGTGGGCTTCGGTGGGCTTCAGGGAGGGGTGGACAACCTGGAGAAGGTTAAAGAGCAAAGGGTCTAGGTTGGCAAAAATCAACAGGATTCATTCTCAAGGGCACTGATGTGCACCCAAAATTTAAAAAAAAAAACCAAAAAAAAACCCATGGATGACAGATTCTGAAGATTCACAAAATCTAAAATTGAAACTTCGACATGATGTTGGTTCTAAAGAAAAGGCCGTGTTGTGGCGACCCACTAGAGGGCTCCACTTACACCCAAGCTAGGAGGAAGGGTTCTGCTGTGTTTGGGCGCAATATGCTCAGTTCATGTTTGGAGGCGAATAAAGTTGAAGTGAAAAATTAGAGCTGTGTCCGAATTCAGGGAAAGGATGCTTAAAATGCCATATTTGGATGCAATGATGTCACAGTGACGCGGCGAAAGGTGTCCGAATTCAAAGAGCACTCAATGTGGCGACAAATGCGTCCTACCTCTCCGTGAATTTGAGGGTTAGTTGTGTCTGAATTCAGGAGAAGGATGCGCCAATGCCATATTTGGAGGCAATGACGTCACAGCGACGCGACGAAGGCTGTCCAATTTCAAAGAGTACTCAAAATGTGGCGACAAATGCATCCTACTTTGGCCCAAATTTTAAGGATGGGTCATGTCACTACTCGATCCGTACCAGAAACCTGATCGTAGACATTGAGGGCTAGCAGGAGGGGCTATACGCTTACCTGCTGCTCTCTGGCAGGTAGCTCCATGCCCTCCTGGGTTTTAAATGCACCTTAGAACACACATGCATCAACACTACA
>NW_005187863.1:54469-60191 GCF_000239375.1 Pundamilia nyererei
GTTATATTCCCATATATCATCGTGATGTTGTTTATTCTATTGCTCTCGTTTTCTTCTGCTTGTTTTCTTTTTTCATTCTCAACAGGTGAAATTAAAAAAGTATCTACTGTTATCTATTATTAGCTAGTTTATTGTGATGGTGTTGTTTTTATTATGTTGCTCTTTGTTGTTTGTTTTCTTTTCTGGTTTTTTATCCACCTGATCCAGGTGTTTTGTTTGTTTTTCTTTTTTTTCTCCCCCCCTTTCTCGTCATCTCTTCTCCCCTCTATTTTTCTTTCTCTCCCTTCCTTCATTCTTTCTCCCTGTCCTATCCCCCAGTCATGTCTGTCTTTAAAAAACGAAAATAAAATAAATACATAATTATAATAAAGGTCAATCAAATGGACCAATATGGCAAGGCCATGATGATCCACTTGGTAAAGTAAATCCACTTTCCATCTTTCTTGGCCTTCAGACAACAATTCTGATGGCTAAAGATCCAAACGGGACAGGCAAAAAAAAAAAGAAAAAAAAGAAAAAAGAAAAAGGAAACCTGATCGGTACCACGCATGTGCAAAAGGTGTCTACTTCCGGTCGAATCATTTTATGATAGTTACGGGTCTCAGTATCTGTTAAGATGTTAAGAATAATAAGCATCTCTTAAATTGTTTGCAGTAACGAAGCATTTCAATATAATGTAGACAAAAACGAAAAATAAAAAGATAGTTACTGATCAGGACTCCCGATAATTACTGCGCATGTGCAAAGTCGGACTGTACAAATCGGGTCTACCCGATCCGTAGCGTGCATATGCAGATGTTTTCTTCTTCTGTTTCATTTAATGGCAGTTTACTCCCCAGGCTACGAGGATACCACCACCTGCTGACTGAGCGAATGAATCATATTGTAAAATGAACTACCGTCCTTACAAATGAGTGTTAAATTTGATTTAGTGATAGTCGAGTGTGAGAAAGAAGAAAAGAGACAAGGATGATGAGCTGCTAGACCTCATCAGAGAGGACATGAGGCAGCAAAGAGAGGCTGAGAAGAGGAGAGAGCAGGGAGAGGATGGACAGACTGTTTTCACTTCTAGAAAGATTAGTTCCAAAATGAGTTATGTATTGTGAAATGTATTTATTTGAATATTATTGTTACTGTCAGGTAGCGGTGTGTGGCAGGCAGGAGTAGGACCCAAAGTGAAGGCACTCTGAATCAAGGGATGAACTCGAAAGCTTTATTGGCTTGTCACAGGGGAAAAAGCATACAAACGCAAACTAAACTAAACTAAACTAAACTAAACTGGAAAATCACAACCTAAACTCACAGGGAGATTGACACAACAAGAGGGACAACGCGACACTGACACAGAGAAACACAGGGTTTAAATACACTGGGAAGTAACGAGGGGAATGAGACACAGAAGGAGGGCACAGCTGGGAGAAATCAGAACTGACGAGACAAGGAAGCAAAGCAGGACACATTCACATAAGACACGGACCTTCAAAGTAAAACAGGAAGTATAACACAGAGACGCGAACTTGACACGGTGGAGACAGCAGCTAAGAAACACATAAACATAAACCATAAGGTAGAGGACTCTAAGAACCAAAATACACAGAGGGAAACACTAAGCATGGAACACAAGAAACTAGACTCGATGGAGTAACAAAAGACCAACCATGAAAACATAATTCACAATACAGAGTGACAGAAAACAGTCAAACTCAAAACATGCAAAGACACAGACCAAGAAACACAGACTTTACACAGAACAGAGGGGGCACAGAGAAACATGAGGGGCAAGGGATCAAAACTAGAAACCATAGAATAAATCACACAAGTACAATAATACAAACATCACAAAGAACTAAAAACGCTGGGTCAGGAGACCCAGGATCCTGACAGTTACATTGTTATATGTGTTGAATTAGTTTAAAGGTTTTATGTTATTAATAAATTGATTCAAACAAACAGTAATTGTCACTGAACTCAATTTGATTTACAGGCATTTTTAACATGTATGAACATAACGCTAACTTTGAACAATATTACATAGATATTTATTTGATAGCAATAAAGTAAATAATAATAACAATTAAACAAGAATATTTCAAATACACAGTACGTAAAGATGAAAAAACAATATTTACAGGTGTTCACACAAGATTAACCTGAGTGACCTGTTCCTGGACCGTTTCTTGAACAACTGTAATAGATTACAGGAAGTCTCTGGCAGTGTTGCTGAATCTGCCGAAGCAAGATCAGACATGGATGGGGTGCTGCAACTGAGACCTGCGGTTGGTCTTTTCTGGTCAGCGAGTGGAGTATCACACAGGGTGGTCTGCAAAGCGAGCTTTAGGATGCTTCCTCCCACTGTCCACTGCATCGTCCATCCACAGGGTTTGCAGGGCTGGCTTAATCGACGGCTGCCACACCACTAAGATGTTTTCAGAAATATGCAAGCAGGAGATGGTGGATGCTATAGTAAGCTAAGTAATTCCTAAATACGTGTAGATTAAAGGAAATTATTTTACCTGGATATGATTGTCTCTGATGATTCTTAGGTACAAACGTGTGGGCGACAATGATAAGGTTTTTCTAGCTTCTCGAGAATTAAAACTGTCCAAACAATGGAGCGACATTTCTGGGTCCATTTTAACGTTTTCGCGCTGTGGCAATAGCGACCGGAAAAACACGCAAGTAAGGGTGGAGTTGAAGTCTAGGAGGCTGTCCACAGCCCATCTGTTATGTTGGATACTTATTGTTTGTTCAATAAAGTTTCTATGGAGAAAAAAAAGGGGCTGTCCACAGCCGCTCACTTCCTGACTACCCGTTCGTCTAAGGACACTACTTTGTGACGTAGGTAGGTAGTGTCCTTATGACACGCATCCTTCCCCTGAATTCGGACACAGCAATAAGCTCCTGTGTCGTGTGTCACATGCCTCCATAGTGTCATCACCAAAAATTAATAGGGTTCATCCACCTGTCATCATTAATGTTGTCTGTAATTTTGAAAAGATTTGAATCCACTAGAGTTCCAATTTATGTATTCAATAAATAAGCAAAGTGCCTGTCACAAACATTTGGTCAACAATCGTATGTAAGCCATTTTCTGGAGGCAAACATCCCTTGGGGTGTAAAATGTGTTAGTAATATTTGAGGACAATAGGAGGGCTAGGAAAGAGCAATAACAGGGAACTGGGTGCCAAGAACCCTTCCTCTAGTGTTGGAGAATGTGATCAGCTAAAACTACAGCGCCACACTACTACTGTCCAGTGTATGAGTAACTACTGGAAAGAAAATCAAGAAGAAGACGTAAACAAAAAGCATCCGATCAACAAACTGACCCAACTGCAACTGCACCTGTTTTACAACCTAGACATGTGCATGTGAAGTAGTATGATAATGCCCGTCAACCACCTCATGGGAGAAGCTGACAACATGGAGGACGGAGAGGACATCAGTGCAGAAAAATCAATAGTCACATGTTTGTTTTTAATTAATTTACACCCCTGAAATTTGATGCAAAGAGATATATTATTTTGTCAACCAACATCATCTGGCTATTCCAGATGATAACCATCAAAAATTATGTTTGACAGAAATGAAGACTATCACTTAAGTGCAGCCATTGGTCTGCTGGTTGGAACAAATCCCTAATCAGCCCATGTTAAAACAACAATGGCCAATGTGGAGTCCACAGTTAAGTGCTCAGGTAGGTAAAGCTAAGCACTTGCCCATGTTAATCTACAGCTGCCTTTGGTCTACACCTTCATGTATGATGAAATTATACATGATTAAACATATACTCATATACTCATACATAATTATTCATTGACTGTGACTTCTGTTACAGATATTTACGGTAAATGATGAAGTATTCAAATTATATCTTGAGGAACATTGTTCTGAAAATGTTCCTGTTTCTTTTTCTTTTGTGTTTTTTTACACAGCATCTCAGTTTTTTTAAATTTGGCTTCTGACCTCAACACATTCTTTCCTTTAACAATAAGGATATTTAGACACAATGGCAGATGCCCATCCTATACCTTTTGAGAGTCCATTTGAAATACAAGTGTTTTAAGAATTTTTGTAGTATTTCCAATGACCATGTTGGCAGTGTTGAATGGTTCACAGAGCACTTAATGCCCTTTTGGAAAACCCATTTAGCAGAAGGATCGTACTACCTGCGTGAACGTTCAGGTTGGCAAACTCTGCAGCTGCTGGTCATCAGCATCCTGCTCTTTCTCCTCCATCATCAGTGATTGCGGAAACCTGTCAGCCAGTTGAAGAGATCACCGGAATGTTATCAGAGTGTCAGTCCATTAATGCCTATTGTTTGGTCTTTGTAGGCTGGAACACTAGCAGAGGCTAATGCCTGTTGATAGTCTAATTAACAACGTGGAGTTAATGTGTCTGGATGTATACTAATGATGTTACAGGCCACTTCTTCCTCACACTAAATACCCACACCACTGAAAGCAATTCAGGCAAAAACTGAGTCTCTGAAGTGAAGGAAATCATAGTAAAGTCATTGAAGTTCAAACAGTTATTACACCATGAGTCAGAGGTTCACATGCAGTAAGAGAATATGTGGGTGTGCTTGACACAACTGTCATCACAGACATTACTGTTTCAAACAAAGCACTGCAAAATCTCTAAAGGTCAAACTGCCTTCATTTCACAGCAGAGTCCAGCATTAATAGTTGGGGAAAAGATGATCAGTGTGTCAAATAAAAAGTTGAGATGACATAATTTAATCATGATTCAAGATTATCTGAAAGCTGCATGGGAGTACTGACCAAAGTATTGATGTAAAGTAAAGTGTTTTGTGTTTTGTTATACAGTTTAGATTATTTGAAAATTGTATTTTGAAACACAGACGCAGGTGATCGCAAAGGTTGTTGTTTCTGGGCGGGATTCATCACGTGTTCCTATCCTTGACTGTGCACACCTGTCTTGAAGTGCCACCTGTTCCTGATCACCTGGTTGACAAAGACATTAGTTAAGACAGTGGCTGAGGCTCAATCTTCAGTGGATTGTTGAACTGAAGCAGTTAGCAAAAGCACGGCATCATTTCTGTTGCGTCTGTGTGGACTACCTGACCCTGTTTGTTTGTGCACAGGTATTTGGAATCCTGTGTGGTGAGTCTGATTCCGAGTTGGTGATTGTGAGCACTGTTAATACTGGACACGTTGGACCCCCTTTCCCTTGCACATTTTTGCATGGTTGTAAATACTTTATCACTGGAAATAAATGCATTGAACTGTTCTTTCTAGTTTGCGCTTGAGTCTTCTTGTCCATTAATCTTGACACTCTTCTGTTGCAGAGGCAGTTCCTTTCTCTTTTCCCACCTCTGCTGCCAGCGCACCTGGACTCACCTGTTGGTAATCAATATAAAGCACCTTGAGGCACCTACTGTAGTGATCTTACACTATATAAATAAAACTAAGTTGAAAATAAATGCACTTAAATGGTTGTGTTAAAAGTCCAAGAATGCTTTCAACTTGCCAGGAACTGCAGATGGAAATTACCCTGTATGGCTAAATCTGTATAATGAATTATGTGCTTTATCCTTTTTTAACCCTTTACAGCCGATCGGAGTGGGCACGCTCTGTTTTGCGTAACTATTTTTAAATCCCGGTAGCACTGCAACCACGTAAGCTAGCGCAAAAATTTTTTTTGCATATGAAACCGGAGGAGTTGTACTTACATCTTATGCCATCAGCTTGTCCTAGGTCAC
>NW_005187863.1:60786-63607 GCF_000239375.1 Pundamilia nyererei
TTAATGAATACATATTATTAAAATCTGGGCTATAATGGTTGTATTGATGTATAGCAACTTGAAATGCTCCCAAAAATGGCTCCACAGCATGTAAAAATATGATATAAGCTCTGGCGGACTTGGTTCTATGGTAGGTCTTAAAGGGTTAAATAAACATTGTTCTTTGTGCATTCCTTGTACTATGACCCTTCATGTACCTTAATAGTAGTGAAGTTTTTTTAAAAGCTGGATTTATGGGGAAAGTACTGAGTTAAAGGCAGATATACCTAATAAAGTGTCTGTTAAGGGTATTTGTATATATATTTTTCATTACTCTAAAGTGTATGTCTGTCAAGGACAAATTCACATCTCAGTATTCGACTGCATTGCAAGACTTCGGTGCCTAACTTGAATAAAGAATCTCTGTATGCAGCAGCAAAGTAAGGGATTTGGAACGACTGCAACTCAGCCATGAACAGGTACACCACGTAAAATCACAGAAGGTCAACAGATGCTGGGGCACATAGTGTGCAGAGTGAATGGCTAGAATTCAATCTTATTTATATAGTGCCAATTGTGTGTGTTTAATCTTACTGTTCTGTCACCATGTAACCGTGTTCTGTTTAAATAGATTTTCCCTGACAAAGTTGCTCTTTAGGGCCTCCTTCTGGCATGACCTGGTGTAACGTGTGCAAATCTGTCTCTGTTCTATGATGTCATCAGAAAGTGCATGGTATTGTTTGGGAAAAAGACTTCTCGTGTTCTCCTGTTCTCTGTTGTAGTGACAATTGTATCCCTTAAGATGGTCTTTAAGGGCATTGCCGGTATGTAATTCTGTTCCATACTTACTAATGAACAAAATCTACTAGAAGAAATGCGATTGCAGTGTTTGCTTAATAGAAATGTTTGTAAAGAGAGGATTCGCTAACGCTTTTGGCTAAACAAGTCATTTGTACTGTTATTGTGTATTTGACATCTATGATTTCTAAGAGCATTTCATGTTGTTTCTCAGTTTTACCCTACTTCAACTGGCCTAAGTAAAGGGAGTGAAGTCAAACCCTCTTGTCTGCGTGGTCATTTTGAAGAGGAGTTTAGTCTGAATGTCGACTCTAGCAAGGCGTTAGAGGCAGAGCACATTACAGTAAAACGACAGCCTCTCAAAGACCAGTCTCGTGAGGAACTGGACAGCAAATAGAGCTATCCTCCAGAAACAGCTCAGCTCTAAGATTCAGCTGCAAATGTTGGCAAAATCCACTCGACAGCAACATGTCACAGAGAACCAGCGCATCAATGAAAACCAGATCTAATACATCTGGCTCCTCCAGGCATTCTAGGAGTTCAGCTGCAAGTAAGGCAGCTGCCGCACAAGCACATGCAGAAGCTGAGGAAGCTAAGGCTGAAGCAGCATTCATGGATAAAGAGAATGCTCTGAAGTTGCAGCAAGCAGAACTAGAAGCCTCTATGCAGCTTCGAAAAATGCGTCTTGAAGCGTCGTTGGATAAAGTACGCATGGAAAAAAGGGCTGCAGCTACAGAAGCAAAGGCAGAAGTTTTGGAGGCTGCAGTGATTCAAGATAATAACGAGACTCTTAGTGAAATAGATGTTCCTGCTGATGACCCAGTAACACGCACAAGGGAATATGTGAAGGGTACCACACATGGCAGCCAAACCATGCCCATTCTAGAAACCTCCAATGGTAACACAGAGATGAAGCTCCCTCAGCATTCGCTGACCATAGACTCTTATCCCAGGATCTTTACGCCAAGATCTGATGTACATACTCGAGCAAGCCCCAAGCCAGTTGCAGTACCACACATCCAAACACAAACCACATACATAGTAGCAAATCTAAAGGAACATTTCCCAGGCAAAGCAGAGCAAAGTGACACTTACACCCCTAAACAAGAACCAACGGTCAGTTATGTTCAACAGCCTCTAGACAGTGGCTACACCAGCACCGCCTATATTACAACCCCAGACAACTTCAGTCACCCACATGACACCCACATGCCAGGAAAGGAGTCCACTGTATACTCCACTAGAAATGGAGCAGAACATGTCAGTGTCATGGTCCTGGGTCATTTTGACCCAGTGTTCTTAGTTTTCCTGTGGTTTTGTATTTCGTTCCTTATGTTCATTGGATTGTTTGGTTTGGTATTTGGATCCCCCCTTTGTCCATGCTGTTATTGTGGTGTTTGTTGTGGTACCGTGTTCCTGTCCTTTGTGTTCTGTGTTCTCCTCATCCCCTCGTGTATTCATCCTTGTTCTCTGCCTCTCTCTCTGTGCTCTGTGTACTTTGTTGTGTTTAAGGTCCTGTGGAGATCAGGGAAATTATTTTACTGCTATTGTTAAATAATCATCATCATTACCATTGCATTAATAATATAATTTACAGTATTGATATTGCATTCAGATGTTTAAACAGTGTGTGTGTCTTTCAGAAAGACTAAGTTGCAGGCTGACAGGAAGTTGCAGGCTTTGCAGAACTGAAACCGAAAGCAGAATCTAAGCGCAGGTTATTCTGAGGACCAGGTTAGACGAGGCTATTTGAATAACTAGGGTATTCAAATTGTCTGTTATACTTTTATATTCTTTTATTAAGCTTTTAGTAGAGGTTCTTGATTAGAACATTTATTCAATATAGTACATATAGTTTCAGTTAGGTTGTTACACATAAGGATGAGCCTCTGTTCTGGTGAAAGGTCAGAAGTGCAACAGGTGAATTGAGAGAGCATTTGAGGACACACACACACACACACACACACACACACACACACACACACACACACACACACACACACACACACACAGTTAGAGGGAATCATTTATATGTGAGAGGTTA